>NC_083652.1:21229116-21356616 GCF_963576545.1 Limanda limanda
GCGGAACAGGCTGTCCTCATATTTTGCAACCAAAAGCAGGGTTAAAAATAAAAAGCACCACCGATGCACCACAGTTCCCCCGGTTTGGATTGAGCAAACTCTTTAATTAAACATGAAGTTCTGTCCTGTGTTTTGCTGAATCGACCATAGCCCAAATCTCACAGTCAGACTGGGTCTGAACTGTAACGTCAACTCAAGTCATCGTGCACAGCCGCACTTCCTCCCTATGCCTCGGGGTATGCAGGAACATAGTGTGCTCTACCTCTGCACACAGTCGCACATAAACAAACACATACCAAGGCAGAGGGAAACAACCACGGGGCCACTCCGTCACCACATGGCATTATATAAGTTTGTGGTCGGGGACGGATACACCATAGCAGGACTCCTGACTACGAATCATCCTTGGGGGGAAAACCACAGCCCAGCGTGTGTGGCAACTACTGCAACCAGCACCTGGCATGCTTCTGCTTCAGCACCACGGAGAGCTCTCCCATCAGGCCAGCAGATCTCATCGTGGTAAGGGGAGTTCTTAAAAAAAAAGAAGAAGAAGATAATGCATTAAATTCACACTCCACATGCAGGAAAGCTTGCATGTGTCCTCACGTGCACATGGACAGGACACTGCAGGCTTTAACCAAGGTGGTAGTGATGCAGTAGGGGAAAGATGTGAAGAAAGTAGCATCTTGACTTGCTCTTAGGGCTCCTCCCACTGCCTGGCTCATTTGATTATTTATCTCTCCCCGTGTAACACCAGGATTTTTAGTTACATAAGTCTGCCTCTGGGGGAACTAGGAAAAGAATGAAGTGGATTGGAGCAGTCAAGGGGAACCATCTACGTCTCCTTCATGTGCACGCTGTGTGATGATGGGGAGGGATGTGGGTTTATTGGTGTCACACTCGTTGAAGGCCTGTGTGTGTGTGCGCTCGGTTTGTTTTAGAGAGGGACTCGTGCAGTATTTAATTTGTCACCAAGCTCTCCATCACTTCTGGTTGAATGACTTGTAAATGCCAGAGAGCCATTTAGCAACACCTCAAGTGGTCGTCAAAGGTACAGTGGAGATATGTAGGAAGCACGGTTCAAGTGTAGCAGACGGAACTTTCTCCCTCCAGGGATGTTTTATGGTACTAATAAAAAAGACAGAAGAGCAAATATCATGTAAGCATTGTGTTGTGTTCAGGAAGGCAGCTCCGAGCAGACATGGGGTGGAAAATGAGTTGTGTGGATTCACTGCATCTGTATTAGTGGGAGTATGTGCTCAACAACACGGGAGGAATAATGACCGCATGGTAGCCTGCATAACTCACCGTTACCTGTCTGCTCTGGTATTTTGCAACACACACACAAACACACACTGGCTCTGTCTGCCTCATAAGAGATGTTGAGACGGGGTTCAAACACGTGTGTGTGTAAAAATACATATGCATAATCTTTTTAATCAGCGTTTAACTTTGTGACTGTGGTTTTTACTCTGTCCAGATTTAACTGAAAACATAAAATCATAAACCTCTTAGTGACTGCATCTATAAGGGTACTTACTACCTGTCCATTTCCTCGTACTAGGCGGGTAATAGTTTTGAACTCTTCCCATAAGGAAGTCAACTAGCTGAGTAATGTGCTTCTCCTAACTTTGCTGCTGCTAGCGTTAGCCGTAAGGGGGTTGTAGCTTTAGATGGTTATGCACACTGCTGGAATTGTTGTATTGTAGTGCATCCTGCAGATACTGCAGCTGACTGTTTTATCTGCTCTGGTGAAGTATTTACTTGATGTTGATTTGAGTGGAGCATCTGAATATGCATGGTTGGTACGTCCGGATCTGTATCCAGCTCTTGCTCTTGCTCTTGCTGGACATATAAGCAACTGGATGTCAAAAACAAGTGTTCTGCATATCTGCTAAACGTGCCTCTGCTTTTGCTTTATTACTGCGCCGTGCTAAACCCCCAGATTAACAACTGGTCTAAAACGATGCACTCGAGCAGTCTTTGAAACTCCTACTCGGTTGTAGAGATCTGTCAACATTAACTGTCCCTTTGGGAAAAAGGTATGTACATGTAAAACCTTCCGGTGTGTTAAAGACAAAGCATGTGTTAAACATTTCTCTATCATCAGTTAATTAACTGTGGGGATCGGCCACTAAATGGTTTAAATGCTAGATCCCTCTCACAGGATTCTAAGTGCAGGTCCTTGTCAAAATGTAAATAACTGTGTTGCTTCCTGTTGCTGAGAGGATTCTTCAGTCCTCAGTCGTGCTTCCTGCTCTACTTGACTCAAGAGGATAAACAAGCTTTCATTCCATTTATTCCTTTAACCATCTGTTTGCCAGCGTGACAGCCAATGAGCGGCTTTGGTTCCATTTGTGCAGAACGGCAACAGATTCTCTTTGTGCTTCACAACAATCACTGACCAACAGAGGTGACCGGCCTCCTCTGCAATGATCTATTCCCACGGTAATCATCATAATACCTCAAATGCATGAATTATTGATGCAGAATACCACAGCTAGCACCTTTACATGCAGCATACCGGTTTAGCAGTCACATAATCTGTTAAATTGTCTGTAAACATCTGTCTGTCACATAGTTGATAGGCGGACCCGCTTTATTCCAGCAGCGTGCCCTTATTTGGGCTGTCAGGGGACGGGCATGACGGGTCCGTAACGCTGATCCATGGTGGTCCTCCTGGGCTCCCACTCCCAGCTAATGACAGTTATCATGGCTCTCTGCAGGCCAGTGCGTCCCTCTGCCATCTGCAGTTATTCACAGAGAGCGTGACTCAGGAAGGTCAGAAAGGATGTAAATTTGTGGAGGATACCGTACCCTGCCATTAGTTATGTCATGCTGTTCCCTCTGCTGTCAGCCCTTCCTGAGACTGACATATCCACGCACGTGTGTTTGCCTCCTCTCGCTTTCATTGCTCGCACTCCTCTTGGTTTTTTTTTAACCCCACAACTGCTGCAGTAATGTTCTTTTCCTCTTTCCCTCCTGTCCTAACTCTCCCCTCTTTGATCAGACTGTAACAGAGGGTTTCTGTTGGTTGTTTCACCCTCATTGGGAAGCCAGCCTGCTGTGTCAGAGCAAAGCTTACTTCTCCCTAAACGCAGCCCACTGACCCCCAGGGGCTTTCGAGCAAGAGTAGGATAAAACCCTGGAGCCACTCTGCGTCCCTTAACGCTGACACATCGAGCGAGTCTTTTCAAACAGATGCTCAAATTACATCTCAGCACCAAATGTGAGTTCACCACTCGAGCCAATGACTTACCCACACGGATTGTCCTTTTAAGTTACACGTGCACTAAAGCAGCGGAGAATCAATATCTACATCCACGCAACTCCCCGTCAATTACGTAAAACCTCTTATTCAGCTGAGCCAAATCTTCATCATTCTTTCTGTGTTGATGGCTGCACCTCTTGTCATACTGCTAGAGTTTCACTAGAGCTCTGCAGGAGATACAGTCTGTAAAGAGCTGCTCTGCTTGTGCCTCTTCAAACGACCTGTATTTAAATCCTAAAGCTCATATTTCTCCACTGTCTCTCTCTGTCCTCTCCTGCCTGCTGTATCCTAAGCACCTCCCTCTCAACTCTTGGATATATATGTGTGTGTAGTTGTAGTTGTTGTTGTTGTCAGGGCAGATGGAGGAGCTTGTTTGCTCGAAGTTAAACAACCGGACGCATCAAGAGGAGGTGGAAGAATTGTGGATCCCTAAATGAAGGCAGCAGCCATGTGGTCATTTTCGCAGGCCGGCCTATTCTTCCTAACGCACGCAAAGGTGGGCCGGCCTGGCTGCTGACCACAAATCAATCTTTAGACTTTTACTCAACACATTTAGTCTCATTACGTATTCCTCACTTTTATCCACTTTATTGAATACTAATTGCGGTTCAAGCTGAATCTCACCCCGTCTCTTTGTCTCCACCTCACAGGATGATTTGATTGCAGTGGTGTGTAGTTTGGCACGGTGCCCGCCCTGCAGCACTGTCACCACTTGGTCCCTCGGACACAAACATGAGCTGATGTGCGTGCGTGTGCATTTGTAGCATGTATGTATGGCAACCATACCCAGCAAGGAAGGGATGGATGGAAGTAAGAAGAGAGACGGAGGAGGAGAGTGTAGAGGGGGGAGAATGCAGTACCTCAGAGGGAGGCAGACATTTAATTCTGTCTCTGTGTGATGTGTCAGAGCTCCGTCTCGTGGACTTTGTGGAAGGGTCGCTGCTGTCAGGAGCAAAAACGAGTCGACTATTCTCAGTTACCACGGAAACTCCAGAGTTATCTTATGCCGCCCGAGTGCAACACCTTGACCGAGCTTTCTGCGTGGGTGCGTGTTCTTGTGTTAGCGTGCGAATATGAACACACGACTCGGCCCCGGCCAATTGTGGGAGGATAACGTCTGTATTTTCTCTCCTCGCCCTGTTTGTCCTCTGTCCCTCTCCTGCTCGTGTCCATCCTGAACCGAGTAGTTGAATGCACGATGAGCGCTATTACGTATTAGCAGGTAGTTACGAACTGGCAGCAGTAGAACCTCTGTTAAGTTGCTTCAGCTGCACAGCAACAGAGAGCTCTACCTCAGTGGTGCATGCTATATTTATGATCCACCATGAAAAGCTCAGCGGCTGTGCTTAACACACCACATTCTCATTTCCTACACACACACACACCGACACATTCTATTCTTGCTTTTACATGGTGAGCATTTGACTGCTGTGTGGAGGAAGCGAACACTCTACCATTACAGCAATGGTTTTTTCCATTATTTAGTTTCATGTCGTAAACCTGCATTATCAGGCTTTTTTCCTGTGGCACTGGAGCAGTCAGCAAATTCTTTTCTGCCCCTGATGAGTTGCAATGTGTGTTCCTCTGCCCACACGGGTGTTTTGTGTGGCCGTCGCCTGAATGATCAATGCCAGACGTCATAAATCAAAACTGGAAAAGTTAGGTAACTATATTTGTACCCGTAGGTAGATTTATTTAGCAGCAAAAAAGAGGAGGCATCCATCCAAACACAATTCAAAACACCCAGACAGAAGACTAGAGCACAAATACTTCGCTATCAATTGTAGATTCAGTCTGCTAAACATGCCCTATTTCTTTCATCCCAATCCATCAACAACTTTATGAGAAATCAATGAGAATTTTTAAAAACGACATCAGGTTCTCACAATGCTAAAGAAATAAAACAATCCTGGTTTACATTTCAAATTTTGCACACACAAATAGGGTTGCAAAGGGGCGGAATTTTGGAAAAAAAAAAACTACGCAAATTAACCGCTGATCAATAAAAACATCATTCAAAACACTATTTTAAAGATGTATGGAATGCAGCACATCCTGCACACTACCTCAGGGATATTGAGGCCTGCTGTAGAGTGCAGGACTAGTCAGGTAAATTTCGATGATATTACTGGGGAAAATATATTATCATGCTGATTGAGGATTGTTCATCTGTTCATCTAGCCTATTTCCATTCATTTATCCATCAATTGTAAAATATGTTTACAGCGGTTCCAATTGTTTGGCTAATTATTTATATCTCTGGCATTGCATTAGTGTTTTTTTACAAACTTTTTTCTCATCTTAATCTACAGAACAATGCCACGTGCACTATCTCATGTGTGGAGACATTTCACCCCATCTAATGTAGAAGGAAAGGCTGTGTACATTTGCAAATACTGTGCAAAGACCTATGTTAAGAATGACACAACGATGCAGAAGCATATAGTCAAGTGCCCAAAGTTTCCTCAGGGCTCAAATCAGCCTATGACAAAACAAAATGTTTATATTTATGTCAGTATATGACAAGGTAAATACAGTTAGTATAAATTACCCACAACATTTCCAGTTTATTCCCGTTAATTCCCGTTAATTCCCATGGAAAGTTTCCAACTTTGAATATTCCCGGAATTTTGCAACCCTACACACAAATACCAGTGCCAAAATCCCGATTCTGGATCTGCACCAAAATTTACAAGGCTCTTCCCTGACCCATAGCAAACCCTTTTGTGGAAATCCGTCCAGTGGTTTTTTGCTTAATCTTGCAAACTAACAGATAAAGAAACGCAGATGAAAAAATAACCTCCTGGGTGGAAGATTATTCATAAATCTTATCTTTGGGAAGTATAAACTAGCAGCGCCTCCTCGTTCAATCTTTAAGTTTGGACACAAACCGATTTTCCCCCTCCCTGTCTCTGGCTCTCACTGTGACCTATACTGATTCAGGGATGAGTTGTGGGGGTGGCAGGGCGACTCCATCGCTCTCCCCTCCCGTCTGTCAGGACATGGCTCATCCTCCTCCAGTCTTTTTAATATAGCGGGTATGAACCCGGCTTAAAGTGCTTTGTTTTCATTTCGCCATGCAGCCGGTGAAATAATGTGTGCTTCTCAAATATTTATGGAGCACCCCGGGGTCGCCTCTCTCTCACAGCTCCTCGGAGGGAGACGGAGATGGATTCTTCAAACACTGCATTTATTTTCCTCTGGGTGACCAGTTTAGACTGTCTGGCAGTGAACGGTGATTAAAAACTCCAATATGAAGTGGAAGCCAGCTGCCAATGAGATGTAATAAACAAAGGTTTACCAACAATTGCATTGTACACAAAGAAATAAAAGGGCTATGAAGATAAATGGAGCAAGATGAAGACTGTCCACCCTTCCATTTATAAATCCATTTTCAAACTGCTCATCTTGGGCAGAGTCACAGCCAAACGCCCTTTGTTCATTCAACTTTCTCCCCCCGGCCGAACATGCACTCATGCACGTCCACTAATTCCAACGCACTGAAGCTTAAAAGGCTTTTTTTTGGTTTTGGATCTGAACGCCTCAGTCAGGCTGTGTCGAAACCACCACATTTTCACCAACCTGACACCTCCCGGAGCTCAGCTGCATCTGTATGTGGATCTTGTGAATGCAAACAAAGGTTTTACCACGAATATAGAAGAACAAATTGCCCCATCATGCTACTTTTGCTTTATCCTGCATTAGGTAGATGCTGTACGCGAGAAAGAGACTCTGGATATTCTACGGAGTTTCTCCCGCCAGCCGCAGAGTAAGAACTGTGGATAGTGTCCGAATGAGCCCATGTGAGAAAACAGCTGGAAATCCTGAGGTGGAATCATCATGAGCGAGGGCGTGTTGATGAGGTTTCTAACATGTGACAGTCGCAAAACTGAAAAAAACCCTAAAAGAATACAAATATCTCAGGATGAAAAAGAGTTCATGTCGGACCACTCTGCCTACATATTCTTAGACTCATAGTATATTATATTACCTATTGTATAGTCAAATACTTATATTCATATTCATACTTCTACTATATATCATATCATACTCTCTGTATATTCTTGTTTACATAAGTCTATATACACATATTTATACATGTGTACATGTTATAATTACTATTATTATATCACCATTACTATTATTATTATATATACTGTTGCTGCCATTATTACCATATACTGCTTTTATATTGGTATAATTACTATCATATATAAATATATATTATGTTATATTATATACTATATATACTGTACTATTCTTATATACTGTAACAATACCATTACCATCATATCATCAGTACTTTTACCATCATCTTGCCAATGCACCTTATCTATCTATTTATTGTATTTTATCTTGTGCTTCTGTTTTTTATTCTTTCTACCTCAATATTTTTAATTTTATTCTATTGTATTGTATTTTATTGTATTTTATTGTATTCAAATACCGGCTGCTATGACAACTTAATTTCCCTTCGGGGATGAATAAAGTACTCTATCTATCTATCTATCTATCTATCTATCTATCTATCTATCTATCTATCTATCTATCTATCTATCTATCTATCTATCTATCTATCTATCTATCTATCTATCTATCTATCTATCTATCTATCTATCTATCTATCTATCTATCTATCTATCTATCTATCTATCTATCTATCTATCTATCTATCTATCTATCTATCTATCTATCTATCTATCTATCTATCTATCTATCTATCTATCTATCTATCTAAAAAGCAAACTTAAAGTGGTTCGGGAACTTCCTTGACTTATTCATTAGGTGTAAAAGAGTAAAAAGCTGATCCAGGCCTGAGTTCACCATCTGCTTGACAGTGACCTCGGCCTCCAGCTGGGTGACCTTTCACGGTAGTCAGCTCACGGAGATGAATGAGGCTTTTTGGTGAGAATGTGACCAACGGGAGGAAGTGGACAGGATCTCATACTTCCTGTCTCTCATGTTGAAAACTTCCACATATGTTTTTTGAATTCTCTGGGGAAACATGTTTGCAGGAGAGGCATGACTTAGTGATGGCAAACAGAAACCTTGAAACATTGATTGGCCTCAGGTCTTGAGCCTCCCAGCAGTCCGCCTACTGGAAGTGACAACATGTGTATTTTATGTTGTGTCCTTCAGCGAGCTCTGAGTGGCCATGTCCTCTGATTCAGCATGTGTCATCACTGTCTCCAGCACCATCTGCACAGTGTACTCACACCCTTCCATTTATATATCCTTAGATTAAGTAAACACTTTTTTTACGCAGCTTTATGGCTTTTCAAGATTGTTTTAAGCTGTACAGCACATTGCTGTTGGTTGTATTACTCTGCTGCGTGACCAGAATGTCGTAAGGAGTGAACCAGAGCTCGGAATGTTCATATTTAAAGGAAAGCAAATGTGATGTCGCCACTGCGGGCTCTGTGTGTCGTGGGATGGGATGGATCTAGAAAGGCCACAGCTTGTTTTAGCTTTGTAATCGCTTTCTTTTCCACTTCACAGACACTATATGCACACACACACACACACACACACACACACACACACACACACACACACACACACACACACACACACACACAGACACACACACACACTCTACCACTAGCTGTCACGCATAGTACAGGCAAATATGGGCAGTGAGTCCCAGTGGATGAGGCATCAGCAAAAAAAGGGGGAAAAGAAGGAGGGGAAAGGATGAGGTTCCCCACACTGTAAAAGCCAATCGACTAATATATGTTGGCAAGGCTCGGTTGTTACTATGGTGATGGATGCATCAGTGCCCACACACGCACACACACACACAGACACACACACACACAGACACACACACACACATGCTGTATTTCTTAAACCAGACCTCAAGCAGGACCCTGGGTGTATTGTGGGTCTGTGTGCGTGCTCCATCTGTGTGTGCAAGCGTGAGCGTCGGCTTTGTGGCCCTGACCCGAGGGCGGAGCTTTGGCTGGAGCGGTGCTGTTTTGTGTTCCTCGCAGCCAAATGAGGCGGGAGCACCAGATCTCACTCGCTGAGCTGGAAAAGCGCTCGCACACAAGCCTCACGGACCCCAACCCCGAGTCGCACCAGTCAGCACCGGAGACCTGTGGGTGCTTGTGTCGTTCTCACAAGAAAAGAGACGGCAATGAAGGGAATTCTGAAATCAGAACAAATGCCAGTCGTTTACTTTATCAGGGTAGGACGTGTTTAGAGTAGATGTAGAAAGAGCAACTGCAGGACTGGTGGAAAAAATAGATGACAAATGGGGGAGTTCTGTCAGATTTATAAGGCTAATGATGAAAAAGACGTTTAAAAAAATTTATTCTGTTTTATTATTCCAAGAATACATGTTGATCTCAGGTGAATACATCAGATTCATTACAACGTGGGGAAATTAGAAATAATACTATCTAAGGCAATGTCAATTGTCAATGCCTCCGCTGCATATCGCTGCCTGTTGATTCAGCCCCCCCTCCAGCCCACATCCACCGGGAGGCTCCAACAGGGGCTAAAAGATATTTGCACATTACTCCCAATTATATTCTCATAATCATATCTGGGGAAGTGATCCAATCAGAGCCTAGACGCCTAAACCCTAACTCTGTTATGCTGCTGCAATAGAAATTGTAACCGTGGGTTGTTTGAATGAAATATCCAAACGTTTCAATGTATTAAAAAACAACTTCTAATGACTTCATATTTTAAATGATTTAACACATGTAAATACGTTTAGGTGCCCTGTAAAAACAGCTGTATGTTATTTCCATTGATCGTGAGATTTTCAGACTCGGGTCATGGAGTTTGAAGGAGTTGAGCCTTTATCAGGTCAGCATTTGTTCTTTGAAAGCTACAGGTGAACCTATGATTGGTTAAAGATGAATGTGGGTGTGAAGGAAAAAGGGATAGATTAGGGGATGAATGTGTTTAAGTACAGGGTGACATTGATGGATATTGCAAGTAAATTGTGTCTGTGGTTCTTATCTGTGTCTTCCAACATGCCCCGGAGTTTCTTTCAGTCGCTCAGACAGACAGAATGGAATCAGATGATGGGGAGTTGCTCTAAACCCTGACACCTGGATTCTCTGGCCTGTCCTCAGCCTAAAAGACAAACTTGACACGCGTGCTCCACATTCGCACACAGGGAGACAATGACCGGTTGTGAAAAATGTCCACAGAGTAGAAATAATTGCACACAGCCACTCTCATCCATGTGTCTGTGTTCCATTGTTCATCGGTCACAGAGCCACACTTAGCATTTCTCAGAAACACTGTGGATGAATCTGACAGAAAGAAAAAAATCCAAAGCTAATTATAGATCCGCAGCACATATTTCCATTCATCACGGCTGTTTACATGGAAACGGAGTGTTACATATACTGAGTAGTAGCCTAACTACTGTAATTAAGCTACAGGAGCCTCTTTTCTATTCAGACTCTATAAACATGAGAAGGAGACAGAAGAGGATGCTAATGGTGAGTCTCATACTGCTGTCATCAAGCTGCCAATCAGAAGGTCACAAATCATCTCTGTGTGTACAAATCGCCTCCAACTCGATTTTGATTGTAATTTCCTGTGTGACCCAGCAGTTTGCCGTCTCCACCCTCTGTAACTCTGGGCGTTAATTTGTATCGTTGCAGATGGGGCACCGCTGAGCGAGCTGTCATGGCCTTCATCACTGGCGGTGGTAGCTGTCTCCTTCTCTGGCCTCTTCACCTTCGTCTTCCTCATGCTGGCCTGCCTCTGCTGCAAGAAGGGAGACATGGGCTTCAAGGTGAGCTCAGGGCTGCCCCCTGCTGGTTCCCCCTGGTGAGGGGAGCACAGACTTGTGTTTACAGATGATGCATCAGGATCCTCACAAACAATGTGTTAACAAAACTTGTTGTCGTGTGACTGAATTTAAAGAGAAGGTTTCCATAATTTTTTCCCCCATGCTGCTCTAAAACAATGTGCCAGTTTTAGATAATACAATATAATTATTTTTTGTTGAATATACTCAATTACATAAGTGAAAGCAAAGCATCCTAACTTATTGAGTTGATTTCTGTTGATGACTTCATTCAATTGAATTAATTTTCATTTATGAGATATTGTTATATTTTATGATACAACTCAACTCTATTAAGTTAATTTGATTAATTACATTTATTTGACATTATGGAATTGATCTTGACATCTAAGGGGAACATTTCTGCCCCATATTTGTTGTAGTGAAATCTATTTACATTCGTGATGTACCCATTGAATTTTATAAAAAAACAACAACAAAAAAAAGCAATCAATTATTTTTCCACAGCCAATTATTTTGCAGATAGTTTTCTCGGCTAACAAAATCATTGTTATGTTTTGACATTTAAAAAAAAATATATATAGTTCTTGCTAAAGCCCAAAATTTTAATATTGTAAAAATATTTTTTGTGTCTTTTGGAAAGTTCTGATCCTCACATTAGAGAAGCTACAATTAGACAACATTTTGGAATCAGAAATCACTCAAACAATTGACCGATTCCAAAGGAGGGGCTAGACATTTTCTTTCTTTGTATGGGTGTTTTCTCCTCCAGCCCAATGTCTGATGAGACTGGCTCCAAGTTAATAGTTGGAGGGATGATTTTCAAGGACTCCCTGGAGGCATCAAAATTATAAAATTATATATTCTTCAGTGCTGATCAGCCCAATTTTCTAATCTAAATATTTTGCTGAAAAGTGTTACCTCGTTGTATAAAGTAAACGAGGGAATGAAACACTCCCACCCACCCAAGGCCGGCCCACATTGTCTCTGTGTTGCCTTCAGCTGCCAGCAGGACTCAGCCACGCCGTGTCCAACATCAGCGATGAAGTGAGCGGCTGATGAAGGCTAACGGAGACTGACAGAGGCAGGGGAGAAACTCAAGAGCTTCAAGTCTCCCACTAACAAGCTGCTCCTTGGACAGAATCAGCATCAAAACATTTCTAAATTTTTCGCTCGTGCATTTTAATGTTACTCGCTCGGATAAATGGATGAATCACAGCCCCGACTGAACAGCAGCCTTCTGCTAAAATCCCTTATGCAGATCATGTTTGGCTGATTGTTGTTTGTTAGAAAGATGCAAAAAGCAGGAGGATGGTGCAGGAGAGAGAATGAGAGCAGAGCATCTTGTTTCTTGCTCAGAGTGGTGAGCGACAGGCCTCCTGAGCTCATCATGAACTGTGAGAGCAGCCTGTGGTAGGTACATGCTGCAGGGGCAAATGTGGGACTAATGAGCATAGAGAGGCACCGTGAACAACTTCTGGACTTTCTGGATTTTTTTTTGTTTGCATGTGTCTTTCACAAACCAGGTTGCATTTGCTAAACGTGTGTAGTATATTAATAACCTGCAGGAACAGTGGGAGGTTAGGTGTGGGTCTGCTTTCCATTCACTTTGAAGGATTTGCTTGTGACAGGAGGGGCGCTCCAACTGTAAAAACAGAATCTGACAACAATTAATTCACTTTGTCAACCGTGGCCCATGCTGGTTCACCGTGCCACCCCCCCCCCCGGCCGAGCTGGTTCTAGGAAAAGAGGCGAGGATCTTTTTACAAGAATCAATTTTAAGTCTCTGCCTTTTGCCACGCCACTCTAAAAATCAATAGGCAAGGTCAGTAGGCAGGTGTTTCATCAGATGATTAGCTCACAAAACACTGATGAAGGTTGTGAGTAAATGGTCTTTAAATGGTCTGTATTTATACCAAGCTATTAAAGTCTTGGTAAAAAAAAAGGCCTAAAGGAAGTTGACGTTTTAGAAGAAGCTAACGGACAGATTTCAATAACAAGAAAGCACATTGTTGGAGGAGTTTTCAGTTGTCAGGCCCATTGAAATCCATCAATCCATCCATCTGTGCATAATCTATACCTTTTATTCTTTTGAGGGTCAGGGGGGGGGCAGGTTACTAGGGTATTGCAGTGTTATAGGAGATCCTATACGGACATCCTCCAGAGCGAATGAATACGGGAGGGACCTGAACTCTGATAGATGTTGTTGTGAACGCTTCCGAGCAGCGAATCTCCTGCTGCGTTGTTCATGTTGGAAAGGTAAACTTCGATGAAAGTCTAGACCCAATTCGGCGGTCAATCCTCCGCAGGTCAAGAAACGGCTAGAACTGGCCACCTTCAGCGCTAGAATGTCAGATATTATGAAAATATGCAGGTAATACAGGTTGACTTGAGTCCATAAAGTATATGTTTGTCTCTGAAATGGTTCCAAACACGACACGCTGCTGTAATGGTTCATGTACTTCAAGCTTTGACTTATCAAATCTCTTCATTTGGCGGCCTCACAGAACGGTGAAATGGTTTCCACTTCTCTATCTTGCTCTCTTGGCACCAGCTCGACACTCAACATTTCACTCGTGAGGTGTGCTTGCTCGTGTGGGACTGAAAAAATAATAACAAGTACGTCGTTTCCAAAAAGCTTCATTATTCCTCTCCATGGCGATGCTCTTACTGGAGCGTGCAGTGTTGGAGGCAGGATATTAAGTGCTTTCTAAACTGAAGGCTCTCCGGGGAGCGATGCAAGGCTGACTCACAGCCAGGTGCTGGCTTTCACAGCTCGCTCTGAGGAGAGTGGCAGATGGTTCTCCTGAATGAGAAACACACACAAACACACATTCCCATGTATGCACACTGGACACATGTAAACACACACACACAAACGCAGAGTGATTCACATTAATCCAGCCTGCTAACCACTCTCACTCTCTCTCTGTTTCCTCCATTTTTCTCTCCTCTCTCTCTCTCTGTGGTCGCTGCATGTGGGAGATAGGCTTTTTTTTATGGGTACAACACTTCATTAACCGGGGACTGAATGGACGGGTGGGTGGATGGCCCGTTGCACTACCGCCAGTATGGTTTCCCCATCACAGCCACAGTGTTACAGACACAGCTAGATTGACTTGGCTTGTTGCGGGATGTTGCTTCATGTGGCGGGATAAGCTCAGGACAGGAGTGAAGAGATGATTCCACTTAATGGCTCTGAATAAAAAGAGAGGAGACCCCTGAGTCTGAGAGATTTTCCATAATGCTCTGCTACAAAGTAAGATTATATAAGAAAGGACATAATTGCAATCGTGTTATTAGAATTACTGGGCTTCAGTCACTCATATAATCAAGCATATTTGAATAATTTGCACTACTGCACAAATTGAACTGTTGTTTTATTTTTTCCTCATCTGTAAAGATATATATTTAGATATATATATTTTATTTTCTATTTTAAATTTTTGATATGCTGTTTTATTCTATTTTATTGATATTCTATTTTATTCTATTTTAAACTATTTCTATTTTTATTTTTTATTTTTTGGTTGCAACTACTGAGCATTGCTTAAAGAGAGCCCGTGACCCAAGTATTTCAATGCCAGCGACTGCTTCATGTTATCTCTGTGCATTTGACAATAAAAAAAATCTTGAATCTCATTCATCTACCACTACTCATTATTTCTTTGCTATTTTTTACCATCGTGTTAATGCATGTAAACAGTCTGTGAGCCTGTCACTGTTGAAAAGAGACTATTTACGGAGAAAGACATTAATTAGATCAATAATTAATAATAGTCTGCAATATAGTTTTATCCCTTAGGAACACATTAACACATTAAGTTTAATTATTAATTAGGTCATAATAATAGTATCAATTATTGGTCGTTTTTTAGCATTGTTGCATCACAGAAGGTTCCCTATGTATTTTCTTTTGTGTGGAGTTTCCTCCGGCTTCCAAAGACTGGATTTATATCATTGGAAACTGTAAATTGACGTGAATGGTTGTTTGTTTCTGTATGTCGGCCTTGTGACGAGCTGGCCATCTGTCCAGAGTGTACCCCGCCTCTCGCCCAACATCAGCTGCAAACGGCTGCACTCCCCCCCTGTGACCCCCAAAGGATAAGGGATATAGATAATGGATGGATGGGCTTTTTGTTTTTTACTCAGGAATTGTGCAGCTGCTGAACAAATGCTGTGAACAAAGAATCCGAGGCGCATGAGCAAATGTAAATACATAACAATGGTGCAGTTGTAATTGAACTGGATGTGTGGGATTCCAAAGGTCTCCTATGAGTTCATGCAGTTGTTTTACTGTTGACTCATGACAATAGTCTGGTAGTAGTCTACTGAGTGACTTGCTTATGCAATTTGTCAATTGTTCATATTCCGTTTCCTTTGGGTTTGTATCTTCCACTGCAGTTTCTTCTTAGTGTCTCTTGCCAGACAGTTGATCTACGTCTGATGTGAGGTTATTCATGTGAGGGGAAGGAAGAGACTCGATGTAGGATAATGAAATATCTGGTCACAAAACCACATTGATATCTGTCCCTGTCCAGTACTTTTGTGGGGTATTACTTTACAATATATTATTAATTTCTCTACTTAAAACATATGAAGGCGTAAAAACGTGGGCCCACATTGCAGCACCACAGTGGCAGTTTGTATGAGTCAGTGTTTTTCACAATAAGAGCCTTGGTTTGTATATGAACGTTTACTGCGTATGGCAGAGACACAACGAGAGACAGAAGAGCTTTGTGTAGACAGTTTGAATAGCACTATGCATTAGTGTGTTCCTCTACGGCGTCTTAGCAGTGACCCACACAGAGCATCCCACAATGCACATGTCTTATGTATATGGTTGGGTGGGCGGGCCTCAGTGCATCTACATGTCCTCACAGCGGAGCCATTGTCTCCCACCGTCTCAGTGGCGGGATGGTCTGCAGCCGATGACTAATCCCAGTTTGTGTGTTTGCACCAGGAGTTTGAAAACACAGAGGGAGAGGAGTACCAGGCAGATCTCTCCGTCCGGGCCTCGCCTTCCGCCCAGAATGGCCCAGAGGTCTACATCCTTCCCCTCACTGAGGTCTCCCTGCCCGTGTCCAAGCAGCCCGGCAGATCCAGTAAGACGCTGCACAACACCATCTACACATTTAAAATATTATACAAATGACCTGTGTAGCACCCCAACACTGTTTTTGAGGTCCTTCCTCATGTTTCTCTATTTTTTTTATCATCTTATTGTCTCTTTTATGTTTTGCAGTATTTGGAATTAACTCCCAGCTCCTTAGTGTCTTTAAAGTGATCTTCCACCACACCAACAGAGACTGTTAAATCTGGAATGGTCCAACACTCCCCTTATGAAACCACATTTAAATTCACTACATCAAGATATATTTATTATATTGATTAGATATAGATTTATTTGGATCTGCTCTAAATTGTCCTTTTTAAAGTCAAGATACAGATTTTTTAGAAATCAAGGGAGAATGTGAAGAAGACCATAAAATTAGTTTATGGCAGATCTTTCCTGCTCTATTGACTTTGATGGGATACATTTTAGTAGCTGGAACAGATGTGATTCATCTCATTTCTTATTTTCGTATTTTTTGTCCCTTCATTCTCAGCCTCTCATTGTAAAGAATCAGACCTTATTATTTCTGGAGCTCTTTGTGTTACATTTAATTCAATCCAATATGATGCATCTTCCTATTTTTTTTTAACAATATTTTTTATTGAAGTTTCAAGTGCATATCAAACTTTATGAAGAATTTACAAACATTTTCATTTACATCCCCTCGAACAGCCACTCATTACCACAGACATAGAAAAAAGAAATAAATAAAATGGACAATGACAACAGACATCAAACTAATGGAGTAAAAATAAAAATAAATAAAAATAAAAATAAGAAAAAAAAAAAAAAAAAGGCAGGATAATTTCACAACCTGTCAGTTTTATCTGTTTCATTGGTCAAAAATGACATAAATGATTCCCAAATACAAGTAAACTCCTCCTGTTTACCTTTAACAATGTATGTCAATCTCTCCAGTCCAAGACAAGTCATCAACTCTATATTCCTATTTTACATGATTCTTACATAACCCAGCATCAGAATATCAGCACACGTCCATGGTATGTTGGATTACAAAAGGGTTGTATTTTGTTTTCTGTATCCATGATCCCTCTCGGCCAGGTTTATTTTCTTCAGGTCATTCTGCCTCAAGCGCACGTGCATGTGTGTGGTGTGTTGTGTGTGTGTGAATCTCAGTTAACAGATCCATGGGTGCTCGATGTGCCTCTCCCTACATGACTCACTGGCTCTTTGTGCTGCACTCATACAGCCAGAAGGGAGGTGAGTCGGGGCTCAGCCTCCCAGGATGTCATTTCCACTAACGATTGGACAAGGCCGCCTCAGGCTTACAGCCAATCACCAGCCTCCCCTCCGTCCTCCATAGATACCGCTGCATGATTGGTCCAGGTGTTGCAGGGCGAGCAATGGATAAATGGCGAAAGGAGACGAGATCATGACAGAGGGAAGAAAGTCTCCCTTCACTGAGTCAGCAGGAGAATCACACATTCTTCCTTTCTTATGTCGTAGCTGTCAAATTGTATTTGAATGTATAATGTTTGCAGCCTTTGAATTTGGTTTGCTAATTTATGACAAAGGTCAAGGACCGAAAGGGCTTTTCCTTTAACATCATGTACGTCACAAGTCATTATCCCCCCCCCACACACACACACAGACACACACACACACACTTACATACATGTTGAAATGAGCCTAGTGATTCCACAAAAGGTCAGTTTTACTAGTGAATCTATGAATGGTGTATTCAATGAGCCAAGCATCACTCATACAGGCATATTTACACAATATTTTCCATTGATCAGACAGTGCTGTTTCTCACTTGTTGCTCTAATCTTTAATTTAAGAGGTCACACAAAGCTTTCCAACCGAGAACTGAGGCTCGATGCATCAAAGCGAGTGTTTAAAATGATTGTGTGCATGTGTGTGCGTGTGTTTGTGTGTGTGTATCATTCCGTGAGCTCACTGATCCTGCAGCCCCACTGGACCGGACCACCTTCTCCGGGAATGCAATGAGTGGGACGGGAATGCGCACTCACGCTCACACATTCCACATTTGGAATAATAACCACGTCTTCATTTCTCTCTCTCTCTCCATCTGGAGCGAGGTGGCGGAGGCTGCAGAAGTGCGGGTCTGTTATCACCGTGACAACCTCTGCCTAGTGTTCCAGTGGAGAATGGGCCTTATGTGTGCCTCTATATGAGTGTGAGTGTGTGTGTGTGTGTGTGTGCGTGCGTGAGTGTGTGTGTGTGTGTGTGTGTGTGTGTGTGTGTGCTTGGTTGACTGGTACCAGGAGACACAGCATGAGCGTGTGAGCTGTCCAGCCAAACAATGGCCCTGATTTAGGCCGGCTGGGCGGTGGGCGAGCATAAGGCCGGGCTGAAACGTCCGAGGAACGCACCAGCGGAGGACTGGCATTATGGGCAGAATACAGTGAGGGGTCTGTGACAGGATGAGGAGAGACAGGGGCAGAGTGGTGGCATGCACCAGGACCTCAGAGCGGGGAGGGGGGGCTGCAGATAGGGGCGGTGAGTGTGTGTGTGACAGAGGTCTTTTCTGCCTCTGACAGAGCAGTGCTTGTGTCCTGTTTGGCTGAGGAATGCTGCTGTCCCGGCTGACAGGGGATCATTATGTGGGCCTCATGTCACCACTGGACGTCTTGAAGCTGCACACAGAGCTGGCGCCTCAAACGGCACACCACCGACATGCGTGACGGTCACACCAGGTGCGATACACCAGCAGATCTTCTCAGCGCTCGGGGGGCCAGAGTTCCCTCTCAGAACTCCCGCGTCGACCCATCAGCAGATCGGCTCCACCGGCTCCAGGCTGCGGTAGTCCTTTCCCATCTCGCTGTGCTTATTTGAAGATTTAAATGAAGTCCGTACAGGAACCAGAGACTTCGGTGTTCGCCTGGCAGCTGGAGGGACATGATGTGTGTTTGTGTGTCCCAGTTGGAAGATGAGCTCGGTGATAGTGGGAGCGAGAGGCAGCATGGCGAGCTTGTTCAGCTGTGCGAGGGCTCGGGGGTTAAACCCCGCCGAGGCTCTCTCTCTCACACACACACACACACACACACGCTGGGACCACGGGCTCTTTCTCAAGTACACACCATGAGGCTAAGACGCCCGGGGCGGAGGCCGGGGCCACGGGCTCTCGGTTCTCACACTCTGGAGCAGCACCAGGTCCCAGCCTGGGACTGGGACTTGAGTCACGGCGCTCAGAGTGGCCGGCCGCTCCACTGCTCCATCAGCATCTCCATTCTTGAAACATGAGGATTCATGGAGGTATTTGATTTTGTGAACAACTCAGTTTAAATCGTGCTGTGTTTGTAGTGAATTGTATATATTGGCTTTATATACAACAAAGTTTTTGTTTTTTTATTATCTGGGAAGTAACAGGTTTGAGTTGATTTTCCTTCCGGGTGATCTCTCCTCCTTAGTTGACTTTTTATTGATAAAATGTTTGGCTGAGCGCAGCTTCTATTTTGTCTGTTTCCCTGCTCAGCGTTTTTATTCTACATCTTTAAACTCTCTATTTCTTTCCGTCTAAACCTTTTTTTTTCAGATATCTCTTTTGAGTATTTTCATCATAATCTCTACTTTCCAACCATGGCAATATCTCATCTAAATGTAATCTTGCATCTTTTCTTTGTTTTTCTGTCCCCTTCCAGTCCAGCTGCTGAAATCCTCAGACCTTGGCCGCCATAGTCTTCTATATCTAAAGGAGATTGGACATGGTTGGTTTGGCAAGGTAAGACATGCAATTTTTTTTTTTTTTTTTTAAACAGACACAGTCACCCACAGTGTTTGGGTCTGAAACAACACCTTTGTTTTCATCATCGCATGCTTTGATTGTCTCTGCTGCACTAAATGTACTGTGAAGTTCTTCCTGCTCCGTGAGGAATGCGAGGGTAATGCGAGGATGATGATGTCAGTCCGGCGAAGCTAATCTCTGGCGCTTGTGTCATGGTGTTGATTCCATGGGAGGGAGAGTTCCCAGTCCCACTGAATTTGTTTTACAATTTACTCCACAGTACATGCCACTGCAACGCTTCCTATGTTCTGCTACTGCATTATTCCAATACTAGTTTTATCTGATCTCACTTTCTAACCACATGCTGTTGCCGATTGTGGTCAATTTGAACCCACACTCCTAGAGTTTGGTGGAATTTTTTTTCTCAGCTACTTCCACGTGTGTGCACTTTCTTAGGTTCTGCTGGGCGAGGTCAATGTGGGTCTCAGCACTACCCAGGTGGTGGTGAAGGAGCTGAAGGCCAGTGCCAGTGTCCAGGATCAGATGCAGTTCCTGGAAGAGGTGCAGCCATACCGGTCAGTTCACCAGTCCATAGCGTTTTTAAGTATTTATATATATTATCAGTATTAATCAAATTATTGCATGTATGATGTGCATTCATTCCTTCTCACATGCCGTCTCCTCTACCAGGACCCTCCAGCACCCAGCCCTCCTGCAGTGTCTGGCACAGTGCTCCGAGGTTACTCCCTATCTGCTGGTCATGGAGTTTTGCCCTCTGGTGGGACACAGTTTAATTATTTGTATCTATTTTTGTTTTCTTGGTGTCGTGTCGTTTGTTGCATTCAGAAGCTCACACTCCCTAATCTCCTTCTCATCCTCTCAGGGTGATCTGAAGAGTTACCTCCGCGGTTGTCGAGTTGCTGATTCCGAGACTCCCGACCCTCTGATACTCCAGCGAATGGCTTGTGACATTGCCTCAGGGCTTCTCCACCTCCACAAATACAACTTCATACACAGGTACAGCTCTATACACCTTCATCAACCCTGAAACATTGATGCCCTTGAAAGGAAGAACCAACCAGAATGGTCAGTCTGCCCCCTGCTGGTCTCTCCCTGCAACAGCATCCTGGTGCTGCCTGAGTAGTGGTCACAAACTCCAGCATCAGTGATTTTGTTGCCGGGGGTGAGCCCCTCTCACTCCTAGCCATGTGGTGGCTGCCATAGTAACCAGTCAGTGGCTGGTGGGCTAGAAAAGCTCCGGGTTCGTGGAGGAGGTGATATGAAGTGACTTAATTTAGTTCACCTGTACATGGTCATGCAAAGATGTAAAAAAACGTTAAATTATTTTCGACACATTATGTGCTACCTCCACCAATGAGGTTATGTTTCATGTTGTTTGTTTGTAGCAGGATTACACATAAACAACTGAGCTGATTCTATGAGATATAATAGTTTTCAGCATAGTTACAAAATCATATGTTTCAGTAAACAGAAAAATGTGTAAACCCAGTGTTTGCTAAAAAGAATAAATCACTTTCCACTGCATAATGTTCTGAATGAAAAGTGTAGAGTAAAAGTTCAGCCGGAACTTGTTAAAGGGTATTCTATGAAATAGGGGTATTTTAATGCACAAAGGATGCATTGTTTCAGAGAAGTGAATTTCTTCTATCTCTCCACCGACAGAGACTTGGCCTTGCGAAACTGCCTGCTAACTTCAGAAATGTCTGTGAAGATCGGAGATTATGGCTTTTCTCACAGCCGATACAAGGTCGCACTGACTTTTGATAGTCTCTACCTTTTATTTTCCAATTTAACTTGTCTTTTTAGTACTTAACTGTTTTTTTGTTCTTTTGGTTGTTATTTTATTATCTTCTGCAGGAGGACTACTACGTTACACAGGATCAGATTTGGGTGGCCCTGCGCTGGATTGCGCCTGAACTCATAGACGAGGTCCACGGAAACCTGCTGGTTGTTGACCAAACCAAAAGCAGCAACATATGGTGAGATATTCCAAATGTGACTTTCTGTACATATCATAGCATTTTTATTGAGAGAACATAAGCATTACATTTATCAAAATAAAAACATGGTTCTATACTGTACGCTGTATTCACGAATTGCTTTCATGTCGATTTGTAGGAGATCGTATCGCCAGAATCTTCATTGGTTGTTTGTCTTTTCCTTGTTTTCTCAGTTGTGGGAAGATTTATGCATGAAAAACAGAATGAGTTCAGTTCAAAATCTTTCCTTTATTCATGAACCACATATTTACAGCAAAGGGGTACTCGACACATAACATAAAGAATGTCTGGAATGATGGAATTGATCATATCTGACACGTGAGTGGCGAACACGCTTAATGGTTACTTCCTCCCCGGCTGCAGGTCACTGGGGGTGACTGTGTGGGAGCTGTTTGAGCTGGGAAACCAGCCGTACAGACACTACTCTGACAGACAGGTGCTGACATATGCTGTGAAGGAGGAGCAGCTCAAACTACCCAAACCCCACGTGCAATTCCCCCTGGCTGAGCGCTGGTGAGACACGGTTGCCTGCCGACACACTCGGGGATTCACACTGTGCATACACATAAGTCAGAATGTTATGTATCCTCCTGAAAGCACCAGATATACATTTTCTACTTTAAGAGGCCTTCGATTATCTAAAGGACCAATTACTTTCTACCGAATCACTATGTCCCGTTTTTAAAATTGGTTTCTGCTTATGCTGGCGCACCAGTTCATTGTAGCAATATTTCTCTTTGCCAGCAAGAGCAGATGATCAATACTCTTCCTATTTTTTAAGATCCCCCTGGCATCGACCAGAGTTGAATCACCTCATTCATCTTAACCAGGGGAAGCCAGCCAAATACGGTTTTTATTTATTTATCTTTCAAAATTGTTTGCCACTGAATTTCAATGGGGACCAGTGCTGAAGAGCCTCTCTCACAACACACACTCACACACACAGTGTAAACATGTCCTGTCAGCAACTTCGCTGCACTTCCTTCATACACACACATTATTTTAATGGCTAGATACAATAACAAGTGGTATTGCTGGGTGTTGTTGGAGAGTGTTGATTTCAAAAGTTCTCTTGTATATCACCTCATTGTTCATCTAGAATCAATTCTTGACATTCTGCCTATCCCTCTCTCCCTTTAAATTAAAACCAAAGGTAGAAAGAATTGCTTCCCAGTGTCTTCACATGCAATCTGACTGGTAATGTGTTTCCATTCTAAGCTCTCTTGCTCTGTTTTTCTTCTTTTCTCCCTCTCCTCTCTGTCCAGGTATGAGGTGATGCAGTTCTGCTGGCTTCAGCCCGAGCTGAGACCCAGCAGCGAGGAGGTTCACCTCCTGGTCACGTACCTCTGTGCCAAAGGCTCCAGTGAAGCCGAAGAGGACTTTGAACAACGCTGGAATGCCTTGAGACCCAACCTGCTTGGCAGTACCTTTCACACGGCCACGTCCACGGCCCTAATCCTGACCCCTTCCCCCCCACCAGCTGACGTCTCTGGTGCAGACCAAACCCAGGCAGTGGAGCTGGCCTCCTCTGCATCCTCCTCCTTCCCCCTCCTGGAACACTTCAATGACAGCTACCAGTCAGACACCGGGGACGACCTACTGACCGTGACAGAGACCAGCCATGGTCTCAACTTTGAGTACAAGTGGGAACTGGCCCGAGCCGAGCAGCCGTACTGCTCTTCCTTCACCAGTGGGCCACTGGGGCAGGGGAACCCATATTACCAGGATATTTATTATTCAAGCCAAGGAAGCACCTCAGGAGTCTGCAAGACTGACAGCCTGACCTCAGATACATCCCTGTCCTATTACGAACCCGAACACCCAGCTGTGGTCCCAGTGTTGAGTGCCCACAGCCCCTCCGTCAGCAGCGAGTACTATATCCGCATAGAGGAACCAGTTGAATGTAACATTAACCTGGATGACAGCATTGTGGACTACAGCCCAGGACTGGAGGCCAGCAACAGCAGGTTGTCCTCTGAGAGTCGCACTGGTTCATCGGTGGCACAGCCCAGTGCTTACTGGTCAACTGCTGACAACGCTAAATCTGCTGCCTCCGACTCGGATTCAAGCCCCACTGTTCAGCTCACCATCGACCCGCTGCTGCGACAGGCACCCAGCGCAAGCCCTGTGAAGGTACGCCACTCCCACAGCCGCATCTCATCCAATCAGGAGGAAGCAATCTACTGTGAACAGTCTTCAGCATACAAACCATGCCGCCAAGCCCGTCTGCCTGAACCGGATACCTCACCGGAGACAAACCATGTGCATCCAGTGGGGCGGCTGGAAAACACACGCAGTCTGTCACATGCAGTAAGCAGCCCCAGCTTAGGCTTCTGCGACCCCTACCTTGAAGCAAGCACCGGCCGGAGCACAGTTAACGACAGCTGTCCTAATCTGATGGGTCCCCTCAGAAAGACGCTTCCCATTGTTAACCACATTAGTATCGATGTAGAGACAGACGACGGCCTGCTGGTGGGTCAGCGGAGAGGGGAAGACATTGAGGAGGACCTTTTCTCAGACAGTGGTAACTGGACCTCAAACCATTCAGCGAACAACAATAGCGTGAGTTTTGAAAGCAAACAGACAGAGAGTGGGCTAGATGATTATCTGGACCTTCCCTATATTTCCCATTCTAACTCAACAGAATTATGGTCTTTAACCAAGGCCACCACCAAAACCTTCCAGAGCTGCACGTCTACTGGGACTCTGGAGGCAGGAGGAGGAGATGCTGGTTGTACTGCTTGTAGCGAGCCCACTGAATTGAGTTCATACATTCACTTATGTCACAAAGAAAGAGATGAAGCTGCCACTCCAATGGAAAGGAACTTCACTGCAGGAAATAGAAGAAATATCGATTCTCACACAAGCTCCAGTGTAAACTCCAGAGGTACAGGTCACGGACTAGTGATTGAGAAATATGAAAAGCAATTGTTTCGTAACGGAGACAGACTGTACTCTGAGCCCAAGATGATCCCTGAGACGAGCTATGTCAAGTCCCCATCCTCTTTCAAGGATCCTCAGGCTGGTCAAGCAGTAGCCTTGTCAGACAAACACAGGGCTAACATGTGGGAAGGGGTTTCCTCAGGAATATCTCTTGGTCTTGGAGACAAGAGGCTAAACTGTCCAGAGACATTGGAAAGCACTAGAGCTCTGGATGGTAAAGTGAGGGTTAGAGAATCCAGCTTCAGCCTGATTGAGATCGGCGACTACAGCGAGGACGACGATGACGACCTTACAGATATTACATCAGGTATCTTTGCCGACTTCAATCTAGATTATGCTGAGGTAGAGGAGGACGAGCTAAGTCCATTGAAGACTCTGAATGGAACCCCCGACTCTGTGGACACCCTTAATCTGTCCTCATCGATGACGAGCCACAGCGATCAGGCCTTCAGCCCCGACCCCTTTAACGCCCCCATCTTGCCCAAATCCCTGGACAGTGGCTATGACACTGAGAACAACGAATCGCCAGAGTTTTTTTTCAAAGAGCTTGGAGATCCGCGAGGTGGTGATAGGAGCCCGAGCCTGGCCGGAGACCCTGAGTTTACACAGCAGGTGGGTTTAAGCCATGGTGCCTGCACTTCCATCAACACCTCAGAGCTAAAGTTAAAAAGCCTGACTGATAAGAACCCGTACAGGGACTCGGCCTACTTCTCCGACTATGATGCTGAAAATGAGAGGAGCCCTCAAGAGGAGGGCAGGAAGTTCTTTGCGGGTCCAACTAACCACGAATTCAGCCCTGAGAGATTCAGCTCTATGAGAAATAACGATCCATTCCAGAAGAAATTCAATAAAGAAGAAAACTTAGCAAATCTGAGACACATAAGAAGTTGTGCTGCGGTGAACCTCTCAGAGTCTGACCCAAGCTCACCCCATCCCCTTCCCACCCCCGGGCTGTCAATGCTAACACCGTTCCCTCCGCAGATGGGCGGCTGCCTGACCAAAGGGTCCGCCCCCGCGGAGGATGACCTCGGCCTGGAGGCGGAGCACTCAGGGGAGGAGCCTTCCTCAGAGCTCAGCGCCTCCATCGTGTCCGAACCGCCTTCCACTGTCCAGGAGGCCTCGGCCAACCACGTGGCGGGGAACAGAAGAGGTCACGATTACTCCCCGGTCCGGTCTCTGAATTCGGACTCCACCTTAACTGATTGCGGAGACGAAGGCGCCAATGAAAATGAAAATGGTGACGGCTCCACAGAGGAGGAGGAGCTGCCCGAATTCACTCACATCAGGGAGGAGACTGAGACCAGGACAGTGGGCGTGACTATAAATGAGGACGATTTTGAGGACATAGATGCGGAGGAGTGCGACTCCCAGGACAGTATTTGCGAAGAATCCAACGGCCCTGTTGTCCTGTCGACCTCCTCATCGCTGCTGGAGCTGTGTGGAGAAAACGTGAGAGCGCCACTGGAAGAGGCGGAGGATGAGGACGACTCGGACGACAGCGAGTCCGATGAAGAGTTGAGGACCTACAACATCCAGGATGAAGACAGCGAGGAGAGTGAGGAGGATTTCACCTCAGTGCCGGTGGTGGTGAGCGACTGCAGCCGGGCCCGACACCTCCGCAGCCTCCTAAAGATGCCCCCCCTCCCCACCCAGGCCTGTGACGAGCTAGAGAGGAAGAAAAAGGCGGTGTCCTTTTTTGATGGCGTCACGGTGTTCCTTTTCGACCAGGTACATTGCTACATGTGCTATGTGTATTGCCTGTTAGTGATTTGATTTGATTGTATCAGAGTTGGTGGGAAATGTTTTCGTTTATGTCCTCCAGGAGAGTCCCACAGGAGAGCTGGCCGACTACACCTTCGCCACAGGAACGGAGGAATCTCCAGAGTTAAACGCCTCGGACCATCGGCCACATCCGGACCCTGACCTTGAAGCCCAGGCCCGTGTCACATTATGTGACTCTGAAGAAACTGACGGGAGCTCAGACAAGGGTGAGTTTGTCAGGGACATTAAAACACCACACACTCGTCAGGTTGATTTATCCCAGATGATTTAGTGGAACCTCTCTGGTGTGCTTTCAGATGGGAGTTATGAATGGGAAGATGACCTTTCGCCTGACCCCCTCCCAGAGCCCCAGTCCTCACCCACATCCACCTCCAACAGTCCCGAGGTTCCCAAACCTGCAGCTGTGGCACTCAACCGTTTTATGGTCTCGCGGTTCTCCATCACACAAGTCTCTGACTCCCACATAGACTCAGCAGGTCAGTACTAACACTCTCATGCACAATTTCGACTATAGACCATATTCACGCGGCGGCCATCTTCCTCTGACGTCAGGCTAAGGATGGGAAGTCTGTCTGGGATGTCGAGTAAAGCCTGTGCAAGAATGGCGAGATGAACTTGTTTACCGTCACTTGCTTTTGAGCAAATTGAATAATGCGCAGGTGAACATGCGAACATCCCAAATAAAGGATTCAGAAACTACTTTGAATTTTACATCCATGAAGTTGAAGGAAAGCTCAGCATCTCCCCGGCAAAATACATTTTTACATTTAAGTTATCAGATGACAAACAGATGCATTGAATTGTGCTGACGTTAAATAGCAGCATAACGTTATAAAGTTTCATACCTGCTTCATTTGTACAGTAATATGACTGCGGAGCAAGTGCATCACTACAAACGTACCCCACATTAGCTGTAGGCAAATAATTAGGGTTAATATAATGTGTAACACTTCCTTTTATATGACTTGCATCCTGGAACACAGCAGTGCGACTTCAAGGCTCCCCAACTCCCGCTGTGTGAATATGGGCTATTGTGCAATATTAAATATATTTTCATTTAATTAAATAGAACTGTGTATCAAAAAAAACAACTACAAATGGAGTAAATTAAGATTGCCTAAATATCGGTACCTATAATGTATTTTTGGTGTATAATGCCAAACCTTTAGGGGTTTGAAATATAGCTGGAATTAACGTTCATGTGTGACCAACACTGTGCTATACAAACAAAATCAGTCTATTGTATATTCCTATGATTATTTGACTCTTTTCGTCCCACAGCAAAACACTCTCACTTTAAACTGTTGGGTTACAATAATTATTTCCAATCAATTATCTCCAACAGGCGGCGGTGAACATAATCCAAAAGTCTGAGTGCTCCCGTGGTCCTGACCGCAGGAGGCCGAGTCCTGGTCCTTCTCAACACAGAAAAGCATTATTATTATATTCAGATGTTTTACAGAGTTTTTATTTTTATTGACGTTTGGGGCATCTGACTGCGGAGACCTTCCTCGAGACGGTGCCTCATACTGTAGTGAAACACTGTTGATGATTTGCACACTTGGTTCTTTATTTCAGTTCTATGATGAAAGAGAGAAAGAGAGAAAGCTGCAGGTATGGCAACCAGGGAAACGGATACACAATCTGATTCTATTGTATGCAGAAAAAAACAAAACAGCATTCAAGTACAGTTTTAAGACAATAACCTGTGTTCAGTGCAGCGTCGCTTTGAGTCGGTCATCCCACAGATCATTTAATTTATGAATTTAAAAGACAATAAATAAATAAGTAATGACACGCCAGGCTTCCTTGCTGCTCCTCTCATCGGCTGCCTCGGTCTATCTGCTTAACACGAAGCTGGCATTTTATTAAGACAGTTACGACTTTAATGGTTGAAGCCAGAAAACAATGCTTGGTGAGCGTTGTAGAAGATGCTGTTTTCTAGAATCGGACCCTTTTTAAACAGTCGTGGGTGGTGGTGATGGTGTTTGAAGGCGGAGGCGCTTAAACATGATTTGTCTCTTAATTCAAGCCGTATCTGAATCATACAAATGGTGGGAAAAGATTATTTTATGACCTGAAATATAACTAGGTGTTGTCACTCCCTGATTATCACCACCACGCACTCCGGTTGATAACGACGGACTGTGTTGTCTAAAGTTACCATATCTGTCCGAAGCACTTTTCTCAAGCCAAACTGGGTCTGTATCTGTAGAAGTGATGGCTGTGTTGCTCAGCATCTCCCCCCCCCCAAACCCTGGAATGAAGTATCTAAACATGTGAGATCCCCCCCACTCGCGTCCACAGTGCCGGCTGCACGTTCACTTTATTTTTGTGGCACATTAGCTTTGTTTAGGTTGCATTTCATCAGCAATAGAACGACACCAGAAGGGACGGATCCGGGGTGTCACGTCAACGTGCCAGTCATAAATGTTGAATGTCATCTTTATGCATTTTTTTTTTACATCTACGTATTGTCCACAATCTCATACATAATGTATTCTATTCCAGTTGTGCCGAATGCCTGGGTCTGAGGTGTACACACAAAAAGAAAGACATTCAAAATAAGACACATCTCACATATTGTACGAATGTTATATCAACATGTAGCAGGTAGCTTGACTTGAATTACTACTGCTGCATGGACGGCTCCTTCCCCCTCTCTACGCTTCTGCAGCTTAAAGTGCCAATCCCGTTCCTTGTCACTTTGCCTTTTTACGTTCTGCAGGAAGAGAGAACTTTGCTGTCGTATTTTTTTGTACAAGCACTTGAAGGGATGCAATCCGGGGTGATGGTCTCTCTCTCAAATTTGCCAAAGAGATACTTCAGAGCCCATTGGCTATAAAGTGGCAGACACATTTAAGAGAAGGTGAGGTGGGTTGTTCTATGCACCAGTAGTAACATCATCGCTGTTTCCATTTCTCCCTCACTTATGGCTATTGTACTATCCCAAACAAATAAATCCAAATACTTTTTCCCCTCCTGTGTCTGTAATTTATCTGTGTGGTTAAAGAAGTACAAGTTGTTTTGTAAAAAACATAAAAATAAAGTATTACATAAATAAAATATGAAAACATGACAGAACACATAAAAGTATGAAGTTTGTGCCCATTTAGATTTATTTTGGACAGGATAATTTATATGCACTTTCTGTACAGTAACAGATATAATACAAACAGGGACCAAGGTGAGAAATGGACGAACAGAAAGCTATATAAAAAGTAAAAAATGCATTGGAAACTTGTTTCCCCGAATGAGCTGTGTAATAAAAGCGCGATCATATCAGTCAGTGTAAAGGACTCATCCATGGGAAATTGATTTTCATGATTTAAGTGTTGAATTATTGCAGGCTAAAGAGGAACTTGAGTTCATACATCCATACACATTCTTGCTTTTCCACAACTTATCTTACTATCCTCTCACACATGCATAAACAGCTCTGCCTCAAGCTCCTCTCCCGGATGAGTTTATAATACTGAGAATGATCATAAGCTGTGATAATACTGTACCTTATCTGATAAGCTACCACTCCCGCAAAGCTAATTATCTAAAAACAAAATGACCCACTATGTACGCGCTGTATCTCAGAAAGTGACATTACAAGCAAACACAAAAGGGCAAATAATCCCAGCTTCCAGAATGAGTTCTGTATGGAGCCCCGAAAAGAAAAGTAAAAGTAAAAGGCACAGTTCCCACATCTGGGTGTACTGTATCACAACTAGTAAATATAAAGTGAGCTACTATATCACTTAACAAAAGCAGAATAACAGTTTACTCAGCAACTGTCTAGTTCTAGCTTCCTGTGGCAGTATCCAGTCTACACTTTGTGTCTTCAGTGCATATAACAGTGATTCACTGAACCCACCGTGTTATATTCACCCTCGAGCCTCACTTAAAACAACTACTGCAGAGTGTGCCTCCACTGCTCCTTAATGCAAGTAATCCTAAAACATAATTTACAGTGTTAAAGAAAGAAAAAAAAAAATCCCATAGTAGAAGTGCAGATAAATAATATTGTGAGAGCATCGCTAGTACAAAACCTATTCGCCATACCTCATCCACAACTGGTGTGATCTAAATAACTAATAATATCTATACCGCCACACTTGAATGTTCAGGCTCAGACATTCAGTCTGTTGAAGCAAATTAATCACGACCGGAGAACTGACCGGAAATTCTCAAGAGTGAATTACCACAGCAAATAAACTAGGTTCTTAGTAGAGTAAAATGTCCAGTGAGGAAAGTTTTCTTTATTTTTTTTCTCCCAATCACACAACTTCAAAACATGCCAGCGTCGGCCCCATTCCTTTCTCCCCTTATAGGAACAAGGGCCCATGGGTGGACAGAAAGGAGACAGCAGGCCGCTAGTAGAAGATGGGTGCAGATCGGTCGTCATGGAAGGTGGGCCGGAGGTAGACCTCCAGGGCGCGGTCACTGTGGGGAGAGGAGGGGTGGGGCAAGGAACAGGGACAATTAGGTTGCACACGGTACAAAGTTAAGAGAGAGAGAGAGATACACGCTCAGCTACACAAACCCACACCCAAGGAAGTCTGCCCTCTAAAGGTTTTGTTTCTTTAAAGCAAGTTCAGCAAACGGCGGTGGCAGCTTGTGTGCGTTTGAGCAAGCATGTGGTGAGAAAACTGTCAAATTAGAAATAAAGAAGAATAAAAACAGGCATGCATGGCAGGGTTAGTGTCTTCTCTGCATAAGGACACAGATCAAATAAAGTCATCGCTAATTCCTTTACAACCCAAGGCCTGCTGGACTGACTGAAATCAAACGCTGCCACGTCCACATAGAGGGACAGAAGAGACTCCCCCCCCACCACCCCCCCCCCCCAGCATCCTACTGCAGCCAGACAGCCAATGACAAGCACAGAGAACCAGGCGGCAGTAGAGGAAAAGGAGAACCGATTGGTCGGCTGAGAGGCAATGGAGGCTGGTGACTTACGGAGGTCCTGTTCCCTCAGAACTGGGACAATTCTGGACCCAAACTGGAAAAAGAGAACCTTTGGGTTTGAATGGCTCATCTCACAGATCATGCACGGCTCACATTTTGTTTACGACACTGAAGGTTAGTCTGGTGCAAGACGACGAACACATAGGTTGATAATACCAACTTGTGACTGAGATGAGGGATGGGGGGGGGGGACAGCAGGGACACACTTCATGCTCCACGTGCAACGTACAGCGCCGTATGCTCATTTTCAAATCTAAAAACCACGTGGTAGTTCAATGACAATGCAATGCAACCGACAGGCAGGTGTTCAGAAGTACCGTCCGCTGAAAGGAGGGCAACGGATTCTGTTACACAACTCAAAACACACGAGCCAGAAGATCGACAATACGACCAAAAGAGGAGGCAATGCAGGCGGATACACACAGTACACACACGTTCCACAGCACACCACACACACACACACACACACACAGTTTTCTTTCACAGAGCAGCACAGATGCTATGGGGGTTACTGGGGGAACAGGGGTGAGGGTGAAACATGCTGAGGTGAAGGGGCGGAGAGTTTCAGACCTTTGAAAAGTTTGAAACAAGGAAGTAATTCAACAAAACGTCATGTCACTGACAGAACAGACTTCTCGTCAGACCAAACTGTTTATTAATATATAGAGATATGTTTTATTTAGAATACCTTTGTAAAAACTCACCATACATTCAAGGTCAATTTTTAGTAATCACATTTTCTGGTTTCCCTCCACAGCATGCATAAGATAAACAATTCAACTAATCAGTAGTTTTTCTCATCGTTTCTGCAAATATTGTAATTTTTTTTTCATACAAGGACAATAAGTTAGATTTTTTTAAAGAAAAGACCAAAAACAAAAAAAATAAATAAACTACAAATTCACTCAGGGAATACAATCATAAATAACAGTGAGAGCTGCAAAGAAAAGCTGTGGTTTTGTCGTTTTCCCCTAAAACTAATTCACAGCTGTAATTGAGGATACTCAACAAAATGATCAGAGACCCCTCCCGACTCACTGTAGCTTCAGGAAACAGAGCAAAGTGAACGAATGAAAATGTGTTTTATTTCATCTGTTCTATACTGGCAGTTAATTCAACCAAGAATGTGAAAAAAAAAAGAAAAGTGGGGCCTGAGGGTGTCAAATTGAATTAAAATTGTAATATTAGAACATGTTTTGCAATGATCATAATACAGTGCAATTTGGAGGACTGACGGAAACAATTTATAATCTATATATATGTGTGAATATATATATATTTATATACATATATCTATACATATACTGTGAATTGTTGAAGCTCAGTTAGAAAATTTGCTTCGTTGCACAGAAAGTATGGGTTTCGATAGTAAAGAAAAGAAAAGCAAAGTAAGGCAGATATGACACACACCCCCTCTGGACAGAAAATCAAGTCTAGCACTGACACGAGGAAGCACAGCGCCACCTACGGGATCTCTCAGAACAGAAACACAGTAATCTGCTGCACAGCCTTACTTTGAACAAAGCTTTTTTTGAGCGTGTGTGCACATGTATGTGTGTGTGTGTGTTTGTGTGTGTGTGTGTGTGCGTGTGCGTGTATTGGGTGGGAACTTGATAACACATCGCCCACGTGTGCTTAAAAAAGGCCATTCAGCCAGTGGCTTTCAGTACAATGACATTGAAGTCTTTTGGCACTTGTACAGTACATGAACATGTCCTTTAGTTTGACAAAATGACACAACCATGTACATGCATGAAGGACAAGCAGTAGCAAAGGCAGTCTCTTGAGAGATCAGTCCGTGATGGTGGACTGTGATCAGAGATAAAGAGTATTCAGAGTCCGTATCGCTGCATGCCGAGCAGGTAGGGCCCGCTCTGGCTCTCTCGCTCAACGCAATCCTCCACCCACCAACCGCTACTGTCCGCACCGACGCCGCCAGCAGCAGCACCCAGGACGGACGGAGGGAGCAAAAGGAGGGACCCGGGGAGGAAGAGAGGACAGAAAGGAGGGATGAGACTGGCCTCTTCCACTTGGAGAAGGGGTGTGTGTGGAGGCAGAGGACGAGAGGTGGAGACAAGCGGACAGGAGGAGGGAGGCTAAGAGGAGGGAAAAGATGGGGAGGAAGAGGCCCCTGTGCTATCCGGAGCTGTCTGTGTCTGTCTGTATGTCTGTTCTCACACAGTCGAAATCAATTTGCCATCAGGACTGTCACTGTGGAACAAAGAGAGAAGGAAGCTTGCCAGGTCGGACACACTCAGAGAGAAATGGAGAAAGACAAGACAGGCACAGGGAGGCAGGGTGGTGTTTAGGAAGCAACCTACAGTTACAACTCCAAACACACCCGCCGTGACCAGGAAGATTGGACTTCCAATTCCCTCATCAACATGTTTTTTTGCCCAGATATGGTTTCTGATTGGATGTCGTTGCCCTTATTGAACCAATTTAGTGAAAATTTGGAAATGACAAATGTTTTTTTGTCATTAAAACAGTTGACTAATTAATGTTGATGAGAAAATCATCAAGTCATCTCCTGAGCTGGAGGCACGTTGTGTTAGATTAGTCTGTTGGGGGTGAATACACCCTGCAGGACAGTGTTGTCTCAAAAATACTGATACACAAAACCACACACACACAAACATACGCGCGCACACACACGCGCCCGCACACACACACATAAACACACACACACACACACACAGAGAGCAGACAGGAGTGTGCGAAACAGCTACATGTGGATACTGGTGCCCAAAGCCCCAGACTGATGATTGATGAAGTCAGCATGAGGTCTACTGTCACAACAGGTACTCAAAACAAAACTGCGCAAACACACAACCCACCTCTCTCTTCTCTCTCTCTCTCACACACACTCTTTTGCACGAGCACACACAATTCTACACCCTGATTGGACAGAAACGGGCCCAGGATACATCTGACCCCTGACCTTGCACGACCCTGGTGAGTCAGCAAGGACTTGATGGGATTACAGTTAAATGCCCTGTATGGGTCACGAGGGCTCTGGCTATAACCTGAGACACTGACCCGACTAGACTGTATTCAGTGTTACGTCAAAAAAAAAACACTGAAAGAGCAAAGAAGACAAAGAAGACGGTAAAAAGATATTCAAAAAGAAAACACTGAGCATACAAATGACGAGGTCGGAATAATTAAATAAAATGGGGAGCCTGAGATTAATTATAATCTTTGTGAATTCTGAACTGATTAGTTGATCGAGAGGAATTCAAAGACCGACAGTTTTCATCTTATTCAAGTTTCTATGATTTGCTCATTTTCTTGTGAGTGTTCAACATCTTTGGATTTTGGACTAAGTGTCTGACAGGTCTTATTATTGAAAAACGACTACGGGAAAACAGTGTTAAATCAAATACAAATAATAATAATGAAAAAAAGATCAATAGCAAATCATAAAAAACAAAGATAGTTGCAGCCTTACTCCTGTAAATGTAGGTAAGTCTACTTCATATCAGATGCTGTGTCGGACTATATTATACCAAAGCATCACAATGTCTTACAAATATTAATTGTATCCATAAAATACTATATTAACAGCTCTTAAAATACTTTATAAGGTGAAGGAGACATGATGGAGGGAAAATACTGATTTAAATTCAAGGAACAAATCGGAATTTATTAAAGATTTAGTTCTGTAGTGCTGTTTTTTTTCTTATAAACTAATATTTTCTCCACCAGTTCAAAAGCCTTCATCGTCCATTCTGCATGCAGCTCAGGTAAAATGACATTTGTCTGAGGCTCTCGTGTCTATTACTTAGCAGATTTCAGTTCTTCCACCCGACTACCCAATTTAAAAAACGTCAGATGGCAGCAGCAGTCATACAGTATCAATCTTTTCTAAGATGACAGGGCAGAGGAGGCACTTACCTTGTGGCAAAGCGGCCGTCATAATCCTCAATAGCAGGCTGAAAAGATAGAAGTAACGTCAATTTGTGTGTTTGCATGCTGTACTTACATACAACCACTAGATGGCAGCAGAAACTGAGCAAAAGTCTTATCTTATTATGAGATGCTGCAGGATTACTCATTTCAAATTATGCAACATAAGTCTAAACCAGATCGGGGGGCCGCAAATTAACTGAGCGAGAGTAACTAGTGTAGAGATTGTATTATTCACGGGTGACGAAGTGAAGTTGGACCTACCTGTGGGGCAAAGCCTGCCATGCTGTAGGGCCGTGGGCGGGTCTGTGCTAAGCTCTGTGCCAGCAGCCGGGCGGTCAGGCCGTAGTCAGGTGTGGGCAGCGATCCGTCGTTCTCCAACAAGTTCCCTGTGCTGCTACTTTTCCCGTGGTGCAAACTGGGGGAAGAAACAGAAGGCGTCAGACTTGGACTCGTTTTTGGAATCATTAAGTCGACAGAGTGCAACATACTTCACTCTGAGCTTCTCGCTGTCGCTCTCGGGCAGCACGCGCGTGTAGGAGAACGGGAACCAGCCGCGCCTGAGAAGAGAGTTAAGACCTTGTCAAACCTTTCGCTGCACTTAATGTAGAACTAATGTTTATGCATCTCACTCTGAGTGGATTCAGGCCCAAAACTGAATTAATGAATAAATCACTTACATCTTGTTCTTCTCATTCTCCCCGTAGTGCCAGCCGTCCCGGGCTTCGGGCACGAGCAGGGTGATGACGTCGCCCTCGGAGAAGCTGAGCAGGGTGCCGTTGTCCCCGGCGGCGTGGGAGAAGATGGCCTGGACACGAGCGCGCCCATTCTTCTCCAGCCCTGCAGCCATGGAACTGGATCTGGGAAGGGTCCGTGTCTCACCTGAGGGTTTTGCAGACACAACGGGCAAAGACAATGATTAAAGCAATTAGGAGTTCATCGAATGAGAGTCCCAGAAACTCTAGTCTACGGTGATAAGTAATATTCATGGGTTAGGGTAGACGTGGGCAAAGTACGGCCCGCGGGCCTTATACGGCTCGTTGGGCTTTTTAATGAGAAAAAAAAATGAATTTTTTTTTTTTTTTTTAACTAACAATTTAGTAGCACTTAAATGGCACGTTCTTATAGCACTTTGTAGTTTTGCTTTATTTGTTAAGAAATCATACTTTCTTGATTCTTGTTGTTCTGGGTTTGAACCCTCGGGGTTGAATGCACTTATTGTAAGTCGCTTTGGATAAAAGCGTCAGCTAAATGAAATTTGCCCGGGAGTGTGGTGTATCGGGCTCGAAAGGGCACATGATCTCCCTTCACTTTTTCCCTTTGCCCTGTGAGCCCTTCTGTAAAATGAGCGGATCAAGTAAACGAAAAGTGGACAATGAGTGCCGAGTGTTTAACACGGAGTCGACAACAAAATACTTTTTCACTGAAGTCCAATCGAAGGCTGTATGCCTGATATGCCGAGAAACTGTCGCAGTTTTCATGGAGTACAACATCAGCCGCCACTTTGCTACGAAGCATGCTAACTACGCTAGCAAGCAGTCAACGCAAGAACGGGTGGCTGCAGCTCAGAGGTTGGCGACTAATTTACAGACTCAGCAACATTTTTTTTCACAGACAAACTGCGATTAAAGAGTCATCTACCAAGGCATGTTTTTTGGGGGGCATTCAAAATAGCAAAGGCTAGCAAGCCTTTCTCTGAAGGCGGGTTTTTGTTAAATGGCCTTGCAAATAAGTGCTTTGCTACTTGGTAAAGGCCAAATCCTTTCATGTAATGGTTTTTCCATGTCATTTATATTAGTTCAAAAAAAACACTCCATTTATCTGTTCCTGGCTCGGCCTCTCTAAATTTTAGAACCCATTGTGGCCCGCGAGTCAAAAAGTTTGCCCACCCCTGGGTTAGGGCATCATCTTAAATGTGCTTTTGCATTTACCTCCTTCTGATAACTTACCCACAGGGTTCTTATTCTTGGCGGGGGCAGGCCTGCGCACAGGGAGGGTGTTGGAGTAGACATCGCTGACCTGTCTCTGAGGCTGAGACTGGGGCGGACCCTGTGCCTGAGTCTGAGGGGACGAAGGCCGGACTTGAGCCACGGACATCGTCCCTGCATCTGTCCAAAACTCCTCCCCATGGGCTCCTGTTGTCCCGTTGACCATGGACATGCCATCCGGGCCAATCAGCCTCTGGATAAACAAGATGACAAACAGATTAAATAACAAAATGTTTATTACTGTCTTACCCTCTTTCGATCAAACTGAAGTGATGATAAACATCTGCTGTGTTCATATCAATTCATCCTGATAAAAACACTGCAGTTGGAGGAGTGAACTCTAGTGAGAGTCTCTTCGCTGCAGATTGTAAACAGCTCATTAAGTTGAGTGGCATCTTTAAACCGAGACTAGAGAGATGTCTCCCTGATTTGCCTCTCGATGGAGGGCTGAAGGGGGGGGGGGTTCACTGACATTAGGACGGAGCTGTTTGCTCCTTCACGGTGGTTTGGTGCTGAAGAAAATTAAGGTAAGTGAAGTCAATGTACAGAGTTTAGGAAAGAAGGGGATTTCTGTATTTTGTAGAGTGTCTGATGTTATACTCAAGGCTGTCACTACAGTTAATCATCAAAATTTAAATGATATATATAGTATATATAACAGAAATTTAAATAATCATAATAATAATTGCACTTGTCGGCTCAGAAACCATGTAAAAATAGAACTATATAAATCAATAAAATGTTTTCAGGCCCAGGTGAGTGTCACTCACCGCTGGGTGCCCGAGGCCACTGCCCATGAAGACGGCCAGCTCGGGGGGCACAGGAAGCGGCACGGCTCCAGGGATGGGGTCCGAGATGACCAAGTTGGATTTGGAGGTATGCAGGGGGCTCGTGCCCCCGATGGAGGCAGAGCCCATCTGCTGGGCTAGCAGCATGGCCCTCTCTGGCAGCTTGTTGGGGTCCGAACAGGCCTGTTGCCACACTGGAATCTTCTGGGTCAGGAGGTCTTTGCCCTGAAAGGAAGAGGGAAAGGTTGAAGAAGCGAAAGAGAGAAATGAATAAAAATCCATGATTATGCAGCACTAAAGAGAAAAGAAATGGCTGAAATGGGACCAGAGGAAAACAAACAAACAGTAGGAGCTGTTTCTTTCATAAACCTTCAATTTTCCCCTTATGTTCTAGGCCCCTCGGCCCTCAGAGATATTTTCCTCACTGTGTATCCTTGACCCCTGCCCTGGGCACAGCCATGATGATATTCTGTGTGGGTGAGTCAGCGAGACGGAACACAAACACGTCGTAACACAACCATGCTGCCCACTGCAACATCTCACACGGCCAATGTATAGAAACGGAGGCAAATGCACAGGAAGGGACATGTTGTATATGCATGTATCATATTTATAAACATGCACACACACAAAAACACAGACAGTGTCCCTGCATGTGCTAATTTGTAGCTCTCACAGTGTCTTTCTCTCTCGCACACACACACACACACACACACACACACACACACACACACACACACACACACACACACACACACACACACACACACACACACACACACACACACACACACACACACACACACACACACACACACACACACACACACACACACACACACACACACACACACACAGCAGATCCTCTGGGAAAGGGTTCTTCAGTTTGCTGAAGGTGAACTCTTCCCACGCACACCCCCATCCTGATTAATGACTAGACTCCATGTTGAAAAACAAAGCGGCAGCATAGACCCCCCCTCACACACACACACACACACACACACACACACACACACACACACTCACAACCACACACACACACACACACACAGAACCCTCTTCCAGCCACATCTTCAGGCTGGCATTTCACACCCACCAGTAATCCCAGGAGACCGATGTAGTCCATTACCCAAGAGTTTTGATATTCTCGGGTAATGGATAGGCATACATCTGAAGCATACACACACACACACACACACACATACACACACACACACACACACGCACAGACACACACACACACACACACACACACGCACACAAACGTGACTGAATCCTGCTTGATAACTCTCCATTACCTTTGATGGATGATATCAGAGTGAATCTGTGGGGATTTAAAAACATTCTTCGATTCAAATCTCAGCAGTGATGCGAAAATAACGAGGAGCTGTTAGAGAAATTCTCAGTGACTGTTGCTGTTAACAACATGTAAGAGGAGTAATTTACATTTCGTCGACCTGTTCATTGCACTGAGCTTTAATCTAAATCCATCTCGCTCTAGATTCAAGTCATTGTTTTTTAAATTGAATGACCGAGGTACTTCTCCTCACAAAAAAAAAGGGGGAGACACTCGGAGGTGCGATGATGGATTACAGCTTCAGATAGGCTTGTCAGCGGGGGCATTGTCTGCAGTCTTAATGAATTTTTAAAAAGACAAGGCCCCTATGAGCGGTCAAAGCTAATGCGACTTTGAATTATACATCTCCTACTTGGCTGAACAACGGTCTACAGCAGGTGAGCTGCAAATACAACAGAGATGACTGATTTGTCTAAAACAACACAATAACACAAAGAGAATAGGTGACGTTTGATAAATTGACCGAACAGGTTTTGCCCCTTGGTGGTCAAAAGACAGACAACTGAAAAGTTCACACTGCACAGCTTCCAGTCTTGCGATGTGGAGTCTTGTAAGTCCAGAACTACATGACTTACAACGTCAACAGGGGATCACACAACACACAACCTTTTCAACCAGGAGAAACCCCCCCGGCATCATCATGTATGTCATTTTGTTCATCTTGGCGTTCGACAGGCGCCCGGACTCACCTTGCCGTGGTAGGCGCTGCTGTTCTTGGCCACGGCGCACTGGCGGTCGACCAGGAAGCAGTACCTGCGCCGCTCCTCGGACAGGGCCGTCTTGTAGCCATCAGCGATGAAGGTGTCCAGCTCAGTCTGCTTACTGCTGATGGTCTCCACAAACTGAAAGACACAGAAATAAGTACAGTTAACCGAGTGGATTCATTTGTCACACTATCTACAGATTTCCTCTGGATCATATTTATTACATGCTGAACACCATAACACATTTATGTGCACACAGCTCATGTGTCCACATAAACTGAATATGCTTTCACTATATTCCATACTGCCTAGTAAGGGTGGGAAAAATGTGATGATTCAATAGTATTGCGATATTTGGGCCACGATTCAATAGTATTGCGATTCTGCTATATATTGCGATACTGCAAGTATTGCGATTCGATTCTGCGATTTATTGCGATTCATGTCCCCCATATTATTCAAAGGCATTACAAAAAATGAGGAAAATAAGACTGCTCAACTCACTTCAAATGTCACATTTAATACATATATAATTGTAAATATTGCAATACTTTGTGCTACAGTATCGACATAATCGCGGGCGCAAAATATCGCGATACTGAACAGAATCGATTTTTTCCCCCACCACTACTGCCTAGTGTCGATGCATCCATCCTAACAAGATATAAATCATTTGTATACATTTCTCCTTCCTTCCTTAAACTATTTTTTGTTTAATCTTATTGTTATGCAATAGTACATTCTTTTTTTATGTCAATGCACTTCATACTGTGTGTGTGGTTGTGTATGTGACGCATACAAGTTGAATTTGAAAAGACAACATTCACACGTTTCATATGGCTGATTATTTTTGATGAACGGATTTTCTGGTGGGATAAATAAAAAGAAATTAGTCCTCATTTTATTCGAAATTCAAACATCCATTGGAACGTGGTGGGAAAAAGTTTGTTTTTTGACCATATGAAGTAGTTAGTCTCCTGATCCAGCAGAGGGCGATCACTTTCAGCTTGCCTTACAGCATGCCCTCTTGACCCCTTGTCGGTAAAGCCAGCCAGTATTGTTACATTGTTTTGCGATGACAGTGGAGCAAGCGAAGCCGTCCCGAGCAGACGATGAAATTTTGGGTTCTACGCCGCAGACATCAAAGTATCGACTGTTTGTCCAAATTGTCCCATGCAAATGCCTTATCACAAATCCGTGGGCCCAGCGTCCAGAGGAATGTCAGGTATACAACCTTGTCCAAGTTGCACGTCCTGCGAATTTCTTTCGAACTTGATTTCTGGAAAAACTGACACGACAAGACACGCAAAACCTCAAAAAGCCCCTTAGTCACCTCAAGTAGATCATTGTTCAGAACGTCTGGACAAGGAAAAGGACCCAGCTTTAACATCAACGAGTCCATTCTGTAACAACACTCTGCTTCACATTCACACAGTTACTCACATATCAAAACTCGGAGCTTCTCAGCAAAGGACCGTCTTGTACTGCCAATCGCTGCACAGCTCCAGTGAAGCAGTTACAGGTTAAGTGCACCGCGCCAGTGATAGTTAAGCAAGGAGAGAGTCTTACTCCGGAACCTTGCCTGGCCAGATTCTCTCTGCCGAGTGCTTACGGAGACGAGCCAATTAAGGCAAGAGATCCGGCGGTGGGGTGGAGGAACAGACTTCGGACAATAACGGATGAGAGGTGTATTGATGTGGGTATGAGAGTGGGCAGCAACGACAGAAAGAGAGAGAGAGAGAGAGGTAGAGATCCAGAGCTGTCGGTTTGTCTTAGTAAGAGCTCTCTAAAAAAAGAGAAATGTCACCGGTAAATGTCTCACTGAGTTCACTGAACACACACACACACACACACACAGGTCAGTGACAGTGGAGAGAGAAGCCACAGGAAGCCTTATTCTGAAGAACAAAATGTCATTTAAGGTTTTTTTTGTGTCCGTACACGTAATTACCAAGCTGGTAGCTGAAGGTTTTAGATCCCGTAGCCTCAAAGTAGGTCGACTGACTGGGTCCAGTTTCATGGCTTTAATTCTGTAACATCTGCTGATAAAAACTGACCTAGAAAAGAGGGTTATATTTACCTCTATTGATGTATATAAGACTGAACTTTTCCGGGGGTTATTCACAGGTTTCAAGGGGGTATAACTTTCCCACATTGAATCAAGTAACCACACCTACCAAGGATAAGTTTCTTGTGGTATATGGAAACACCAGACTCGTTGTGTGGTTAAGTATAAAAGACCCTTCAACCTTGTATTTTTGAGATTTGGCTTTAGAATTTTTTGATTTCAGGTCACTTGTGTTCTCAAAGCAATAGAGTAGAAGGTTTTTACATTTCATACATTCCTCAGGGAGTCATTTCCTCCGCCAAGGAGATTATCTTTTCACCCAGGTCCGTTTGTTTGTTGGAGCAAGATTATGCAAATACTACAGGATGGATTACCATAAAACTTGGTGGAAGGATGTGCTATTTCTAGAAGAACCAATTAAATGTTGGTGAGGATCAGGATCAGGGGGCAGATCCAGGAATTATCTTTCTATCACTTTCCTTAACATTGTGATACGAGGGATATCTTTGACTTTTCCCGGATTTGCCAGAAAATAATTCATGGTTCTTGATGAAAAAAAAACAGACATATTTAGGGGTCTGATGTGTGCAATTCGGTGTAGATCCAAATTAAAACCTGGATATTGTGAATTAAAATGAGATTTCATAAAGAGGACCTAAAGGAATGCACTCTACTGACTGCCATTCTAGGTATGGTACAAATGTTAGGCCTTGTATGTAGACATTTGACTTGAGAATTAAGGATAATTGTTGTTTCACTTAGTGGCAGAAAATAGAAAATTGACCTGATCACAAATTCCATTCAGTTTTGTTCTCACATTATTAGAGAGAGAGAGAGTTTTACATTTTCCCACATTCCTCAAAGACTCATTAAGTTTGTTAAGCCGGTGATCAGTTCCTGTGGTGCCATCACACAGTGCGGATGTATTTCACTTACTAACCACCAGAGAACAGCACTTCCTTCACTGCCAGCAGCCAAGAAGTTACCTCACTGGTATTCCAGGGACAAAGTGGATTAACTGAACACAAACATTTTGAGGGATGGCCTTTCTGCATCCGCTCTAGAAGAAATCCATGAGGCAACTTTTCAAGGATAATGGTTCTAGGAATGCAGCCGGACCTGACTCTGTTCTTTCTGTTCACCTTAAAATAAAATGAACTTCTTATGCCACTGGCCCAGTACGTTGCCCTAGCTCTGCACATGCAAGCAAAGTGTTCAGGGAAAGGCTCGAGCATCTTCTCAGCAAGGTGGGTCGTGAAGGCAGCAACAAAGTTATGCTACTGTAGATAGGTCGCTGGAGCTGCCATCTTTTTTTCTCCCAGTCTTTTTCTATCCTGTGAAAAGGTTACCATGGAATGTGATGTTGTTTTGGTGTATGCATACTGCAGAGAGCGAAAAAAAAAGACAGAAAGAAGGGAGAACAGAGGATAGAGATATGCCAGAGGGACACACACGGCTAGTTCGGTTTGTGAATGGGTCTTTGGTTACACATGACAACCATTTAAAAGTCTACAACAAACTTGGCTGCCCCTGCTCTATCTCTCTCCATCTCTCTCTCTCCGCGGTGGAGTGACCCTTTTGGGCTTTTTTTTTGTTTCTTTTTGCAGCCTCTGACTCACAGTCTGCAGGCCCACCCCCCCGGGCACCTCGGAGCCGAGCTAATGGGAGCGACTCAACCAGTGCGCCCTCTCCTCTTGTCAAATCCACACGGCCCAATTCTCCAACCATTGCAAAGGTCACCAAAGAAACCCAAGACAATGAGTGCGGTGGGAAAAGCCCCGGCAGACACCAGTCACCATTATGTCAGAGCGACCTCAGGTTACATCGCAGCAGGAATGACTCATTTGGCAAAGGTTATGAATATAAATGAAACCTGCGGCACGTCAGTCCAGTTCTTACACTCTGACTTTAAGTGATCGGCCGTGTGTGAGTGTGTGTGTGTGTGTGTGTGTGTCTGTGCACCCTTACACACCGACACAGATTTTGATTCATTAAATTCCAATTTGTTTCATAAAAATACAGGCAAATGTAGCCAACGTATAATTATTCAAATAAACAACCTTTAATGTTGTCATCATTTAGATATTCCGAACTCATCCTTCAGTCAGACTCACACTTGTCATTGGCTTGCAGATACTTGGATGACACCACACCAGCAGTATGAAGACAGTGTCCCATTCACTTCAATTGTTTTGGATGTGGCTGCAGCGCTGTTTATCCCTGAGACTCCAGAAGTGTTTATTGGACTCAAACACTTCACCCACCACCTCCATCGGCCTAGTGGTGAGTAGATAATGAGTGAATTTGGATTTTTCTCTGAACTATCCCTTTAAGACTTTTCACCCCGGGATGAGTTTGCACAGTCAGTGCAACAGGTGCTTGATTTAAACAGGACGTAAAAAAAGCAAAAATGAAAAAGAGTCTTCTGAACAAATACTTTAAACGTTGATACACTGTCTTTTCTCATGAATGTTGTGAATATTGTTATTTTGTTTGCTTTCTATTGAACTTCTGTCTGTCCTGCGAGAGACGTGCACATTGATAGAATCTGTCCATACGATGGAGAATTTACCATCTTATGGCATATCTTATATAACAATATTCACAACATTCATGGTAAATTATCTTATGGCATATATTTTGTTTGCTTTCTATTGAACTTCTGTCTGTCCTGCGAGAGACGTGCACATTGATAGAATTTGTCCATACGATGGAGAATTTACAGAAAGGGATTCACAACTTTCACAAGGCTACAAAGCATAAAGCAGGAGTGTTTATACCCTGTTTCAGTCCTGTGGGGATTCAAAAGCACTTTGCCGCACAGCTGAGAGCTGCTTGGGTCCACGCTTCTGTTCCCTCATCATCAGCAGCTTTAAGATTCAAAAAGAATGGTGTTGTATTGTAATGCTCGAGGGCACAACAGAAAGAACCCACACCTACAGGTCCTGCAGGAATCTGACATGCGTGCGTGTGTTTCAATGAATCTGCATGAATATATCTATCCATTATTCCAGGTCTGAAATTCTCTTTTATATTTTCTAACAAAGCTGAAGAAATGAGCTGATGAAACATCTGGTGACATTAATTCTGAAACCCATCTCCTCTCTATCTGTCTGGGCCCTTATTAACAACCTATACGGTGCGGAGGAGGTTTATCTAGATGAAACTCTTTTCTACGGCACGATGGTCCACTCCACTGAACTACATAATGAGCTGATTAGCATTTTGGCAAGGGCTCTGCCCATTGATGAGGTGGCACAGGGAAAGTGTCTGACGGCAGAGAACAGGGAGGAGAGGGAAGACGGACAAAGAGACGGACAAAGAGAAGCGGGAAAGACAACAGTGAGAAGTGCAAGAGAGAAAGAGGGAGAGCGAGAGAGAGAGAGAGAGCGATGGAGACTGCGATCAATGAAATGTGGCCACCATCTGTGTCCGCTGCCAGACATACTTTACTTTTTAATGAAAAAGAGAAGAGATATAAAAGAGAGAAACTCAGCGGCTCTCATCTGGTAAAATAACACAGATGTGGTGGAGTAGGAGGAAGAGGGGACATCGAGATCTCCGTAGCAACTTTACTTGTACTTTCTGGAAGAAACCAGTAATGAGACAAAGTCCCTATCTAAACCTTTCTGAAGTAGGTGTATGGTTGTCATTGTGAAGCGCAGGACTGAAGGGCCACGTCTCTCTCTCTCTCTCTCTCTCTCTCTCTCTCTCTCTCTGTCTTCTCTTTTAAGGACTTGGGCACAAACGAGTTGACTTTTGTATCACGCCCACAGCAGTGATATAATCAGTGAAAGGGAGCAGACTGAAAATGAGAGGGGGGAGATTGATTTTCTTTTTGACTGCTAACCGACTGTACGATACGAGTGCAGAGCCGCAGATGGGCCCAGGTGATCAGTCATACAGCCTCAGTGAGATTGTGCAGTAATTCTACAACTCGGTGTGTCCAATAAGTTCTAATTAATTGGGGTTTTTTTGGCTGCGCTAAGTCTATTTGTCGTCACTTAACTTTAGATCCAGAGTAAAATATCTTACAACGTAATCTGCTGGCAACGGAATAGTGCCTCATGGTCCCCACACGCTAAAATGCAAAGTCTTTAAAGACCTCCTGACCTTTGCGTTCTCACCAATCAATAAAAACAATACCTTCTGTAGATATTTATGTACTAATTTTATATTGTAACAAATATTGAAACCTACAGGGGCTTACAGGATTTTTTTTTTTTTTTTTAATTTTAACAAATTTTAACCTTTTTGTCTGTAATCCTGCCATGGGTGGATCCAGGGATGGGGCCAAGGGGACAGAGGATCTAGCTTTAATCTGATTGGCAGCGGAAGTGGACCTTACCTGTCAGTAGTCTAACAACAAGCAACAATAAATATGACAATTGGTTAAGCATTTTATTCTCTTACTTTACAAGTTGCTTAAACAGGGAACAATTTTCGAGCTAACAGTACACACGGTGCACATTTAGTTGTGCAGCGAACTGAATAAGGAATTGTGTACGGAAGTTGGGACCCATAATTGGTCCCTTTGTGTAAATTATGGCACATTTATGGCCCCTAAATTGAGAAAAAAATCTAAAATCCTCCACTGAATATGCTGCAGAAGCGTCTCCTCTTACACCACCATTAGGACAAACTTGTAATGTCCTTTTAACCTTTCACAATGCTTGAACACCACCTCTCCTCTGCAAATTGGTCAGTAATTAGGTCCAGAGTCCAACGTTTGGATATATGGAGGTGTGATGAACAAACTTCTTCCTGGACAAACTTCCTGCTGATTTTCAAAAAGAGGATTTCATGTATATACCTGTTCCTGTTCATGAAAGTGTGCTTCATCTCAGATGGGAACAGAGGCTTAATTATTCACCACATAAGGCAGTCTGAGACGGACAGGAACATGAAACGACTTGTCATTCTTGACTGGAGATTCTCTGGCTTAGTGCACTCACACACCCCGCTCCATACAAAACCAGACTGCCAACTTTGACACCTTAAGATGACACTTCATACGACATCTCCTCATGGCATCCCTGACACGCTGGAACAAACTCCATATGACAAAGCAGTCAGATCAATCCAGCACTGGCAGGGCTCAGAAACAGACGTGTATGTGTGTGTGGAGGTAATCTCGGGATAGAGGTTTCCTTCTAGAACCCCGAGCAGCAAACTTTTGAAACTCTACCACTCATTCACAAGTGTTGGACAAGTCCAGATTCTAGTTCAGCTCTTAATTTGATTCCGCGACGGCCAGCCAGGCTTCCCAGCGAGACCCAGCAGCAGCACAGCAATTACCGTGCAAGCCTCAACCTGTTAGTTTGAGATTTTTTGCCTCCATCCCCGCAGGCAGTTAACACTTCCAGCCACCGGTGAAAACAGGGTGAAGTTGCCCTGTCGCCACTTCCTACCTTCTATTTCTCAGTTTGAGATTCCTCTTGTTAGAGGACGAAACAAACAAATAACTAGTAAACAGCCCCACAGAGGAGGCGTAGAGGAGCAGGTCGATGCAGAGACCAATAAGCGCAGGTATTTGCGTGTGAGTGCACACAGGCACTCCCTCTACTGTCAAGTCGACGGTGAGTCACTCATTCAAACCCATCGCTATTCGTTTCACCGGAGCTGCTCGGCGGGAGGTCGCTTTGCTATGGAAATATCCACAAGAATGACGAGGACCAAAGTAAACAGCGGTTCGTTTCTCTCTGTGAATCAGGCGACTGCCTCGGTTTGACGGGCTTCTGAAATGTCGCTCGTCAGACTTCAAAAGACCGAAACTGTTCGGGAGGAAAAAAAATGGATGTGGATAAAAGCATTTGAGCATTTCATCCATAAGTTACAGCAGTGGCACAAACACACACCCTCTGCGTGTCACGTCACGTCACCCACACACACGCCATTTGCAAGCCACACCCTTTTCAGGATTACCGTTTAAAAACAGACTGCACAGCAATTTCCTCCAGCATAATATATCGTATGCAGTTTGAGTGTGTATTTAAAATAAATAAATATATATATATATTTATAGTGAATATTTCCTTGAATATACAGTGCAGGAAGATTTAAAGTTAGACATCATATCTAGAAACAAACTAATTTAATGAAGCAATTTTAATTTCTAAAGTTTTCACTACTGAAGAGTGAAAAGCAATAGAAAGATTATGCAGGAAGTGTTTTATTTTGAAAGGTCAGAGTTTGAGGTGCTTGACCACGTCCGCTTCGGTCAATTGAGTCGGCAATTTTGTCCTGCATGTACAAGCTGTGCTTTTATTAATTCTGTTATAACCCTGATCAAAGCTCTGTGCCGGGGACACACTGGACACATGGAAATAAATGTGTTCCAGTACATCAATTAGTGCAGCTGACTTATTATTTTATTTTTTAATTTGTGTGTGTCTGCGTGCCTGCTGTGTGTGTGAGTGTGTGTGTGTGTGTGCGTGCTGTGTGTGTGTTGATGTTGGCAAGGACACAAGAAGCATTTTCAAACCTCCACTATTTGCCTTCCCACTCAGGCCACCGCCTCCACCCCCATCCTTGCTGTTTAGTGTATTCTCTTTACTTTATGAAGAATAAAGTCATTATTTCGCAACCAAGACTCACTAATCTCTAATCCACCCGTCACCCAAAAGCACACAAACGCTGCACCTATGAACGGCTGGAGGATGTGTGCATTGTAGTCCCCTTCAAATTTATATAGTGTTGTGTGTTTTCTTGTTTGACACATCATTAAATGGACCAATCTTTATATATTTATACTCTAGTAAATGTCTGAGTATTAATGTGACGTTCGTGCACAAAAAACCCGGGCGAGAGACTCACCTGCATCTCCTTCTCTCCATACTTGGAGGGGTTCTTGCTGCCCTGGCTCTTCCTGCGCAGCTTCTTCAGCTCGGCCTGGCACTTCTCCAGACTCTCCCCTTTGCTCTTGTGCTCCGTCTGGTACTTCTTAAGGGCAGCCTACATGTGGGGAGACAGGCACAGCACAAACACAAAATCAGGACAACAAATTACAAAGGTCACGGTGGAAGAAGGTTGGACGTAGATGGGCAAATGCATAAAACCCTGACATCATTATGGTTTTGTTTTTACACCACTAGCAGTCACTGGATTCAACTCATTTCAGCGAAGCAGTGCAAATCCCCTTTTACCCGTTCATTTGTGTTATAATCACTGCGTATTACTGTTGTGTGGCACTGCAGATGCGAGGACAGACTGTTTTTTTCCAGACTCCCTCTTGGCATCGGACAGGGCCTTGGCATCTGAGAGTAATCTTATTAATTAAAAATTAAAAATTCAAGATTCCTTTATTTTTGCAGCGACACAGCTCTCGATTGTGCCTCTTACAACATGGATTGTTAGTAAAAAAATAAAAATTATAATAATGCTTTATTTGTAGAGCGAGCTAAATGACTGGCGTAGTCCTTTTCTATAGCCGGAGTTTATTCATTCACTTTATTCAATTTTCCTCATTTCATTATTTATTTATTGAGGGAAAAACAACTTTGTTTCCGGGCTGTACGAGCTCTGTTGCTATAGTAACTGTGTCTGGTGTGACAAAGCTCATGTGGGTTGTTTTTTTTCTGTACCAGGCAGAATTGGCGGAGAGGAGCTCGTGCATGAGGGTTCAACACCCACATTTGCATAGTGTAAGACGCTGAGGATGAAGGTAGGAATCCTCCAGGCAGCGTGGTTTTGCTGGGCGAAGGAGAAGAGACGAAGTCGGTGGCAGGCGCTGGAAGACTGAAACCGTGAAACATGCAGCGTTTGGATCTCAACGATGACAGGCGGCGTTAGGTCTCACAACAGCTGGATATTTCCATTTCAACTGTATCTACCATTGATTGATTCCTTCATGTCACAAGCTTCTCTGAAATATTGATTCAGCCAGATTGACAAATTCCTGACCAAACGGACTAAACCATGCCTTTTTCACCGGTGTTGTCTTTGTTTTGCAAATAACACTGACTGCTTCTCTCACTCCGTTCTCGTCTTTGAGGTAAATGAGCTGAGCCGATACGTGTTGCTCTGCAATCACATTTACATTACGACTCGGAGAAAATGAGGCTCCCTGGAGGAAAGTCCCGGCGCAGCTCATAGATCATCGGAGCGATTAGAGAAGACACTATTGTGAGAAAAGTTGTCTTGAAGTTTGCAGGGCCTGATCGCCTCATTAAGCTGGAAGGTTCCTGCTAATTTACAAAGCAAAAGCCTGTTTTGACGTTAGTTACCGAGCCCTTGTGCCCACGACTATCACTCACTGCATGCACGGCTGCGAAGGGCACACGGAGAATATGTTTAAACTTAAATAGGACCAGAGTGGGCGGCAGATGAACCTTGGTACACTTGGCGAATCCCAAAAGGCTGATCTGCCAGAAAAGCTCCTATCATTAATAATCTTTGTTTTAGGTTCATGCCCAAATTCTGACTTGGGTGTAATGACTAGAGAGTGCAGGAGCCATTACGTGAGAAAAGAGAGATGAGAGCCAGATCTGTGTCTCATCTCTCTTGTCTAGAGGGAGAACAGAGAGAAATGCACCACTGGGAACATCACATGCACATGCTGGGGGGATAAAAAGGTTTTTTTTCTTTGAGTCCTTTTTGAACAGAATCAAAATTTCGGATGATTAATTCACAAAGTGTGAAGCAAAATGATTGCTATTATCACTGCGGCGGATCTGAAGAAAATTCATTAAAAGTAATGGATGCTAAAACCGCAGGGACGCACCAAGACGGGGATGTGTGGAATGGCTGATGCATCTGGAAGCATGGAGCATCTCTCTCATCTTTTTGCATTTCACTATACGCACAGAGCCCGGATTTGATGGATGTGCACAGAGACAAAGTTTACACAGAGATGGTTCTCATCTGAACACTCGTGGTTTTACATCTCAATGTGACGGCGTCTGATTTTATCCATTCGTCTTCTCGGTGACGCCGAGTCCTATTTTCTGTGTATTTGTAAAAGCAAAGGTGTGTGAGCAGCAGCTCGTAACGTGGTCCTTCCACAATACACTACAATGTATGGCCATATCCTCCCATCCCCCAAAACAACGCACACAGTGCTGCTCTACACTCAGGCTACAGCCCACTCATTCTAAAGATATCACATGTAGACCAGCTCCACAATGCTCTCTCTCTCTCACACACACACACACACACACACACACAGACACACACGTTCTCCAGAAGGGGGTTATTATAAATCGGTCTACCCCTTGACAGGTGAGTAGACGTGAAATGTTATTCCCAAACATCTCTTTTTTTCTTTCGCCCTCAGACACATCCTGTAATTGTCTCAGAGACAGACTTTGATCCAGATGTTAACACACAGCTCTTCCTTCCCCTCTGTTTTCCGTCTACACTTAAGAGATTTGAGGCTACATGTCATAAATCATTAAAAACAAGCTAAAAACGCGCTCATTGGATGTGAGGCTGTCCTCTGGCTTTGGAAAGCCGAGCCAATCAGATACTCACAGTCAGATAACGAGAGTCCAGGTCCACCTTCTTCTCCAGCTCGGAGAGCAGCTCGTTGTGGAAGGATTTCAACTGCATGGGGAGAAAGCAGAGGAGCAGCTCAATAACACGCTGATGATATTCATGTCGATGGTGAAAGATAAATAAGCTGCAAACGGAGTAAATAATACCACATTAAGTTATTCACAATAGATCAACAAGCTGTTAAAAACACGTTAAGATTGTATTTTTAAATAACAGTCCTCGCCTGTGAGGCTCTCTTTCAGCTCGCAGATCACTGTAAGTGAAAACTAGGCTAATAGGATAATAATTACCTATTAGTATCGTACTTGAAACATGTGATCCCCTGACATCCATCTTTCATCTGCCAAGGAGGTAACGTTTTTGTCTGCGTGTGCTTGTTAGTTTGCAGGATTACACAAAATCTACTTGACTGTTTGATTTCCAGTTTGTGGAGCGGTGGAGCATGACCCCAGGAGGAAGCCTTTACAATTAGGGCGGGGGGGGACTCCGCTTACTGCCTCTCTGCACTGATCAGCCACATTAAAACAAAATACTGGTGTTAAGGTTGTGACTACGGTTGCAAAGAGGCGGAAAGTTTCCGGTAAATTTCCAGAAACTTTTCCGGAAACTTTCCATGGGAAGTTTAGCTCTGGAATATTGGGAATTTTGAAAAAAAAAAAATACTCAAATTAAACGCTGAGCAATAAAAACTTCATTCAAAACTCTATTTTAAAGATGAATGGAATGCAGCACACGCTGCACGTTGAGTTTCAACCCTCCACTGTGCATTCTTCCATCACATGCACAGATAACTCCCAGCATCCTTCACTCTATTGCAGGGCTATTGAGGCCTGCTGTAGAGTGCAGGACTAGTCAGGTAAGTTTCAATGATATTACTCAGGAAAATATATTAGCATGCTGATTGAGGATTGTTCATCTGTTCATCTAGCATATTTCTATTCATTTATCAATCAATTGTAAAATATGTTTACAGACGATTCCAATTGTTTGGCTAACTATTTATATCTCTGGCATTGCATTAGTGTTTTTTTACAAACTTTTTTCTCATCTTATTCTACAGAACAATGCCACGTGCACTATCTCATGTGTGGAGACATTTCACCCCATCCAATGTAGAAGGAAAGGCTGTGTACATTTGCAAATACTGTGCAAAGACCTATGTTAAGAATGACACAACGATGCAGAAGCATATAGTCAAGTGCCCAAAGTTTCCTCAGGGCTCAAATCAGCCTATGACACAACAAAATGTTTATATTTATGTCAGTATATGACAAGGTAAATACAGTTAGTATAAATTACCAACAACATTTCCAGTTTATTTCTGTTAATTCCCGTATATTCCTGTTTATTCCTGTTAATTCCAGTAAATTCCCGTATATTCCCGTTAATTCCCATGGAAAGTTTCCAACTTTGAATATTCCCGGAATTTTGCAACCCTAGTTGTGACTGATCGTTGTATACTGTTACACTTAATATGAACTCCTATTCCTAATCTTTGCTATTTTATTTCTTTCAATGCATTGAATGTAGGTGGTCTATACAAGTAACATCAAAATCTGTGCATAACGTAATGTTTCTATTTTAACTACATTGATATGATATTGATTGTAACAGCCAGGATAAAGTGAACGCTAAGCTAAGATCGATTGCGGACAACTTACATAAACGCATTACCCAGAATGCCACACTGTTCAATTAACTCTCGACTTGCCCAGCCGCCCCCTGGGTTTGCGGTTTGGATTTATACGGGGTCAGCATGTGTGCTCGTTCAATTCGAGTTCATGTTGGTTTAATTGTCATGTTTTCCATGTACTGCCCGGAGGATTCTCCAGGGATCAGGGACGTATCTGTGTCGAAGCTGGGCAGGTTTATTAATCAGCGTCGTGAGACAGGGCCACGACACCAAATTAAAACATATTATTGCTGGAGTAGCTTGTCATCGTGTCTTAAGCGTTATTTAAATATTGCATTACAGGACATTTTGCATTCCCGTCGCATTAGAGGATGAGGCTGTGTTGAACCGCAAAAACTAAAAACCCCTTTGAGCCGAGAATACCAACCATCTCCTCGAGCTGCACTTGGATCTGTCTGTGGACCTCAGCCATCTGGAACAGCACATCCCCTGCACAGAGAGGAAGACGGAGAGAACACATCAACAACACTCAAACGCACACAACCATTTTCTACTGCAGAGGAACAGACAGGAGGAAGGTAGGAGACGAGAGAGAAGGAGGAACGAGACAAAGCAAAGAGAGACCCCAGCGTGCAATGCTCATGCAGTAAAACACGACACAGGTACAGGACAAGTGACTTGTAACTGGGACAATGAGGAACAAGATGGAAGTTTGGCACAAGATAAAAGCGAGAAAATAAAATGGCAAGTGAGGAAAATTAGGGGAAAAACAAGAGAAACTGAAGGAAACTTAAATTCTGTAAGTAATGATGTCTCGTGGAGATCAAACACAACGCCGCTCTTCCTTTGTTTAATCTTAACGTCAGGCAATGTGATTTCTAAAGCCAAAAAAAACAACCCAAAAACAAAAACAACTCAAAGTTTAAAGTCTGCACATAACAGGGAGACGAGGAGGAAATAACCAAAAGGGAAGAGATAAGGAGGGTCATGCAGCTAGTTAGTGTTTTATTTTCATATACCTACAGGCTGCCTCTTCTGAATGTGCAGTGCATTGTCAAGAAAAGGAACACAAAGAGCTACATTGAGCGAAGGACACATAGACACAGAGACCTGGTGAAAAGGCAGCATGAGATCTACATGTACAGAAGAATGAGACACAGACATTTCCCTGACCGAAAGATCCAAAGCCCCTGAGATGTCACACCCGCTGACTCCTTACATACAAGTTATTATTATGGAGGGACAGGGCAACACTGACGAGAATAAAGTCATGATATCACGAGTATATATAGGTGTCATTTAATTAGAAAACATTGATAATGTTATGAGAATAAAGTTGTGATTTTAAGGTGACATAAAGTTTTAATATAACAAGGAAAAAGATTCATAATATAATGGGAATAAAGAAGAAAAAAACACTCTAAGCCTGTGTGGTTCTTTCTTTAGAAAAGACCGTTTCTTTCTCAATCTGTCCTGATATTTAAGATAATGTGGGGCTGATGTGCCGAAAGAATTTAGCCATTTATGAACCCTATACTTAAGTATAACTAAACAATATGCTCCACACTCTTAATGCAGACGACAGCTTAATTTTCTGATTTCCACACTGTAAAATGACAAATTACAACTCTATTCTCATGATATTATTATCACAAAATTACATCTTGATTCTGGTAAAAAAGGAAGCCTACCTTTTTTCTCATAAAATTATCACTTCATTTTAGAAATGGCCCTAAAACCTCGTTCCAAGTTTTAAACCTTAGGTTTATTCAAGAATCAATCATCCCATTATAAGTCAATTACTCTACTAATAGTAATATAGTAGTAGACTGAGACGTATTGATAACGGTGTAATTTTACTGCCATTTTTTAAAAACAGGTTTTCAAGCTAGCTTAAAACATTTATGAAATCTGGTAAATGAGTGTGATTAAAAGAAATCAGACCATTGTGAAAGACAATACTAATGCATGAAGGACGTGCACACTGAAGTGCGCACATCAGACTCTTTTGTCCCCACACAGCCACTCGTTCAGCAGCAGACCTGGAAGAGCACATCTCGACCCAACTCCAAACGCTTGCTGAGTGAAATGAGAAGGTTTTTCTCAGAAGTGGTTTCAGAAACCATCTTTACAGCTTTACCAAAGAGCTTTGGAGTGGTCCTCTTCTCAAAAGACAGCGAGTACAAAAATACAAATCGCTGCAGACAAACAACACTGAAGTGACGGACGGCGAAAAATAAAAGGGGGAAGACGAACATAAATGCAGCAAAGCAAGTTTCAGCTTTCGACTATAAGTGAGGGAAATGCAATGTGCATAGTAATTAACCTCCAAGAGGTGGAAAACTATCATTTAAAGATAAAGTGCTTTGATATTTGTGTACTGTGTTTGGTCCCATTTTACTTTAACCCCCAATTTAGCAATTATAAGCAGTCTATAATCAACTTAAATGAATAGCTTGTGGATATCAAACAGTTGTTTATTAATGTACAGAGATAATAATTTCTACTATAACAACGTGATGTTTCTGTTTACGCGGCATCTTTCACTTGAGGCCAAATCTGCCTAAAACGACAATGTAGTGCATCATAAATAAATTATTAAATGCCTTACTAGCAATTAATGCTAAATAGAGCGTTAAAGTAAAGTCAAATAGTTAAATATTGATTCCTGAAGAGCCAATCACAAAGCAAGGGTTTAAATTAAAACACTAAAATTAAAAATGAATTGATAATTAGTAGTAAAAAGCCGGTTTGACCATCTTGTCTCACGTGCGAGCTGTTTGCATTAAAATCCAAGACTAGGTTGCGAATAGATGTTGATCAATCACTGCTCCTTTGACTCCTGTATACCCCAGACCAAGAGGGCCTTTGGTGTAACCTGGCTACGTGATCTTGAGCCTCACAGGAGCAGCGAAGCAGGCCAAAGCGTCCTGTCAGTTCCCAGCAGGCCTGCTAAGCAGCTTAGAGATACTCATCCCTGATCACAGACCTTCACGGCTTAGAAACCTTGGCATTCTGCTGGCGGCTTCAACTAGCTGGATCAATTAAATTAAGTGAGCAGCCATCACTATACCCAACGCACACACACACAGACACACACACACACACAGTGGCAGCAGAACAGGGTGTTTGCATGAGGCCAGAAAGGTAAAGAATAAATGAATCAGCGACAGATCCCATCTTGTCATCTGCGGTTTTCATTACAGCACAATGTACAATGCCAAGAAAGAAAAAAAAAAAAAGAGGGAAAAAAAAAATAATTCACACTTTGGAGATGCAAATAGTTACCATGGCAACTTCGATATCATATCACACACAACAACGGCAATAGAGAATTGCGCTGGAACCTTCCCCGGGCAAGTTAGCAGCAGAAGATTCAATATAAAGAATCAATAGAGGCCTGATATGGAACGTGTTGTGCAATGTTATTGTTTCACTGAGGAAATATTTGCCGGGCATGACACAACCTGTGAGACTCGATACAAGAGAGGTGCCCGCCTGGCGAGGATATCCGCATTCCCAGCTGAGAGCGATATGACAGACAGGTCGATAGCCTCGGTGACAAACCCCCCCGAAAGCGCACGGAAAAACACACAAGACCTCCGCCAGTGAATAAACCCTCAAGAGACTTGTCATTATTGTATCAATATTTCCCAGCTCACTTCAGCCGCGCCTGTGTCCCAGCCTGAGAGGAAACAATGGCTCCTTTGTCGGGAGGCGAGCTCAGGTTGATCTGCACCTGCGGCACGGCGACAAGCAGCCACATGCCTGCTGGCATCAAACCACCGAGTCAGGGGAGGATGCGTGAACGCGGCACTCTGGTGCATGCGGACACACTGTCCCCTGAAGTATGACATCAGTTTGTGTAGATGCATCGACTGCTTGTGTAACAGCAGCGATGATACACCCACACAGGTGGAGGAAAAAAGGAAGAAAAACACTGAATAACAGAATGTGGGCTATGGAGCAGAGAAAGAAAAACATTACAAAAAAAAAAAAGTGGAAGTTAGAGAACAAGAGAGACAGCGATGGAGGGAGGGAGAGAATGGAGGTGGATGTAGATGCACTGAATCACTGGTGAAGGTCAAGCCGGATTCACTACGGGTTGTCATGGAAGCGGGATAAAGCTAGGGTCGTTGCCATGGGAGAAGTTGCAAGATGAGGGGCAGCAGCTGCAGAGAGCTGTGTTACAAAATACTGCTCAGAGATCTCCACCCCTACGATCAGCTGTCACAACATCAGCATCCCCACTTCCCCTGGGGAGGAGGAGGGGAGGGGGTCCCACCTGGGGAGTCGAGTACACAGGTATGTGCGTGTGTATAAGTGCGCAGTGTGTGTGTGTGACTACAGGGATGTTAATGGCTTCCTGCATGGCATGCTCAGTCACGGGGGGAACAAACAAGGTTGGGAGTATATTGGGGCAGCGAGATTGTGTGCGAAAAGTAGGTAATAGCTGCGAGTCTGGGTTGCAGCGTGCGCGTGTGCACGTGTGAAACAACCACATGGAAGTGATGGCGGTTTATAGCTTATGTAGACCAGCCACCTTTGCTCTGATAAGAAACACACACACAACCATTCTGGAGGAAAAGCTATTTTCCCCGCATCGCTCATTCACATAACCTCTCAGGGGGAGAAAACTTCTGATGAATGACATATTACTCAAATTGAACACTCAGCTATCGCAGCTGTTCAACCTGGTAGCTTAAAATAAGCTTGTCCAGCAATGGTGTCGTGCATTAAGGCCATAATGAAGGCGTTCACGTGCGGTGGCACTGTACGGCTGCTCATCAGGAGTGGACCAATGTTGACATTTATTCCGACAAGGTCCCGGGAACAGGCCGTCATGCTGTGTCTGCCCGATGATGCTGTGCAGCGTGGAGCAAATCTTGAAGCTGCTGCTCCGCTATAGCCTCAACCAAAGCACATTTTAGAACTGACAAAAAAAAAAAGCTGTATGTCAAACGTTAGCCTCTTTCCATTTACACAGAGATAAAATAAAATGTTTATTTCTTATTCAACTAAAATGCATGCCATGACACCTTCATGCAATTTTTGGAAAGCGACCAAGTGGAAATTAATGAGTGAAACAGAAAAAAATAGCAGCACCTAATAGGATGAATATTAATTGTAACTATCTAATATTATGAATAAGAGAACGTTATTTTATCTAGGCTTTTGATTTAATTGATTGGAATTTAATTTTATTAATTTGTATTTGTATAATTATGTTTTTATTTACTTCCATTTATTCTTATATTTTTATACATGTATTTTTTTTATTAATTTAATCTTATTTAAGTTATTTAATTTCTGCCTCTTTTTCTTTACCCTGAGTGTTTGATTGTGGGTTGGGGGTGTTCATAAACGTTTGTATGTTTATAAATGTTTGAATGTATGTTTCTTATATGTAAAACTCAATAAATATATTGTTAAAAAAAAAAAAATGCATGCCATGAACTTGACCGCAGAAAGTATGACACGAGCAGTTTACCAACAGTTAAATCAAATACTTCTGTTCAGTTACCGAAGAAGCTTAGAATAAGAACAGTTAACCAGCTTTAATATTCTAGCTTTTGACTCAAAATGATTTAGACAGTGGGTGCAGTGCCTGGGCTGTCTATTGAGTTATAACATATACGGTATAGAATGATGGACGACATGGCGGCTCCACTATGGTACAGTGTAAGTCATAAACCCCGCCTCCTCTATGCAAGTAATTGGAACATGGACCAAAAACTTTAAATATATTCCGCAAAGACGTCTTCTGTCATTGTAGGTAGATCTTGTCACATCAATGTATGACCAACTATTAATTTGTCTAGTAAGTTAATTTTAAATTAGTTATTTGATGCTATAAAAAAAAGGGGGTGAAATGTGATGATTGACAGCTGAGCCTGACTCATGATTGGTCGAGAGGGAGTACTGACAGGCCCCCCCTACCGTGGTTCAATCCCCCAAACACTATTGTGTGCAGGCTGTGGCTTCAAATGTGGATATGAGGATATGTTGGCTTCATGTCTGGATAGCATCCATCTTTGTATGTACAATCTAGAGCCTGAGCATAAAGCTTAAGAAAAGCAAACACTAACTAACCAAAACATAAACAATTCAACACTCAGGTCGACGATGTCCTGCTCTTTATTTCATAAAGTGGGCGGGTTCATTGATTACATTAGTCAATAGAGGCCATGAGATGTAGCCGGGCGTAGAGAGAGATCATGGTTGACCACACCACGAGAATAACAGCAACTCAGTGAAACAGAAATTTGTTGTGGCTCACTCACATCGTTTCTCCTGATTGACGTCAGATTTCATTTCACAGCCTCAGGTTATGACTTAAACTCTCATAAAAGAAATACACCTCCTGAGGGAAACTTTGATTGCTGCAGCACAGAACAACCGCTTGATAACATATCGCTGTTTGTTTCCTTGACACTGACGGCACAAATGATGAATCACGAGCACTTTGCCTGATTTGACGAGGTCGGGAGGAACACGGAGGGAGAGAGGAAGGGGAACGGATGTCAGGAAAAAGACGAGTGAGGAACGATTTCAGAGATGATGGGGTTGTTTTTGTTTTCTTGGCCAAAAAGTACAAAATTCAGAGTGAAGAAAGCTGAAAAATAAATTGGGGCAGAGCGAAAGAGCAGTATGAAGGTAAAAAGTGGAGTGATGGGGAAAGTCCGTGGATAATACAGTTACTGCAAGTGATGCCTAAGAAAGGAGACAACTGAGAACCCATACAACAGTTTAAGTTTTAATGATAGTGCTGTTTTCTCCAAAGCTGGATAATAGAGCTCCTTGCACTTGAGTGGAGGCAATAAGGAAAACAGCAGAGTCATGCAGCTACCTGTTGAGGCATGAGATTCAAGGAGAGGTGGAGTGAAAAGTGTGTGTGTTATTTGATCCAGCAAGTTAGCCCCTGGGTCTATGTGGTTTTCTAGCATTGTGCCGAGCCCTTTTTCATTTAAATCAGGTCAAACATAATGTGAAACCCGAGGGCCATAAATGACAAATTTACATTTTATGCTCCATTTAAGGGACATTTTAGCTTTTACAGCAGTTTTAGATGTCACCTAATTCGATTCAAATATTGCAATTCTTGTCACAACTGTAACAGTCAGTTATGAGTCAGTGTTCAGAATGTCTCAAGAATCTAGATTTTTAACTCATTTTAAAGTAGGCAGCCTAAAAGGATGTTGCAAATGCAGGATGTAATCAATTTAAAAAAACTTTTGTTCCTGCTACTATCATCTTCTATGTGAGCATTGGACATATGCAAAACACAGCCCATGCACTATAACGCTCGATATAATTAAATCAGGCCTTTTTTAGGTATCACTCTTCCACCATGCATGACTACAGCAGATACTTCAAAAGCTGCAGCGTCATCCAAAACCCACACATCTACAAAATCCACATTCGGATGAATCATGAAACCAAACCACCCAAAATGTGGACGTACTGGTTTGATCACATGTCCGAAATTAGCACGGAAATGACTGTGGTGCTTTGTGTAGTCGCACGTCCACATCACCGGTTGGGAATGTAAATAAAGTGCGTGCGTGTGTGTGTGTGTGTATGTGTGTGTGTGTGTTGTGGTTTTCTGAAATAGAGTCATCGGTGCAGTCCTGTTCACAACACCTCAGCTGTATCTCAGCTCACCTTCAGCACATGTCACTGTCATGAACAAATGAAGGGCAATGCCAGTGTGTGTGTGTGTGTGTGTGTGTGTGTGTAGATTGAGAGTGTGGGGGCCACTGGTTTCCCATAATGCATTGCGTGTCTCAGAAATAGAGCAGGAGAAGGCAGGGACCCCTGGGATGGTGGCACAGAGCTAAGAAAAGAGCTCCTCTGCTCTCATTTAAACAGGGGCAGGTGCTGGAGGAGGAGAGAGGTAGGCCAGACTAAAGACAGAGCGACAGAGAGGGGGAACACAGAGAGAGAGAGCGAGCGAGCGAGCGAGAGAGAGAGAGATGCATGTATACAGCGTGTGTAATAGTGGGTGCTCAATCAAATACAGAACATCCCAGGTAACACAACCTTGCAGATGGTATTCATTTACCAGCAGCTATTTAACACTTATGTCCTAGATAAATTAACCACGTCAGTTTGCCGCCTCATTTTTCCCTGTGTGAACCTTTTACTGGGAAGTTTTTTTTTTTCCTCCTCCCCAGGGGCCCTTCCCCCGGCAGCAACTCTTAGGCAACCCATCGCTTTAGTACAGTTTAATATGGCCTCCTTTTTTCTTTTCTCCTAATGCATGTAATTTCCCATAAGACGCATCTTTGTGCTGAATCATACACATGTGTTATTAAAATGTGGCAATTAGCAAGGTTGCAGAAGTGGATAAGAGGGGAGAGAGATATTTGATTTCCTCTGGCCTGGGGAGGCTGAACTGTAAACACCTCACATTCCTGGTGAGGTTTTTTTTTTTTTTAACCAGACAACTGAGGCGAACGGTCGAGAGGGAGTTTATCTTATTGTTCAGGAGAGGAAAGCCATGTGGGATTTAACCTACTGTGATGCGTTAATGTCGGAGCTCTGTACATGCGTGAGATTTAGGGCCGGTGCTCTGTTTACTTTCACACCCCAAACTGTGAAACACGAGCCATGTAGGACAGAACTGGGGAACACACCCAGCCGAGCACAGAGCGGCTCAACTCTGCTTCTACCTGAGGACACCGAGAGAACAAGCCGATCGCAGCAGTGAGTCGTAACACAGGCCTGCAGCCAGAATCCAATCCTCCCTCTGTGTGGAGGGTATAATAGCAGAAACTATTCTTTTGCGCTCGTGCATTACAGTGAACTAGGACAGACGCAATATAAACCATACGCGTTATGAGCTCAATGTTTTATTGTTTCTGTCCAAAAACATCAGCTATTTTCTTTTCCACTTTGTTTAACATTGGGAGAAAGGGTGTTATCCCAAAGAGTAATTAATGATGAAAAGAAATATTTCATATAGGGGATTGATATTTATGAGTGTTATTTGGTACAGAACTAAATAAAAAAATCCAGAGCTCTCTACTGACTGCTCTTCTAATTGTATCTGTTACTGCCATGTAGCTTTAGAGGAGTGCACAATTAATTATGTTATACTTGTACATTAAAAAGGCCCTGGATGGTGTAATGTGTTTTTTTTTAAATGCCTATCCTGTTGACAGTCAAATTGTAAAATACATGAATGCAAGTAAAGTGAATTTACCAAATTTGTACGCCAATAATTTTTGTAAAAATAGCTGATTGGTTGTTTTTCTGTCAGACACACTGAAGAGGAAGGAGGAATGATGACATAATTCACGATACTAAGAATTGCAGGAGGAGTTCAAACCCGGGAATTACCTCCTCGATAACAGGCTTGGTAAGTAAATAAAGATCACAATGGAGCAGAGCATGGTTGGTAAGAATAGTCATAAATATAAACCAGCCCCACAGACTATTTATTTCCCGTAGTAGGGTTTGAAAACGTAATGCCACGGAGGTAATAAGTGCTCACTGCTTCTACTCGAAAAAACGGATAAACGAGGAGGAGGATGGCAGAAACAGAGGGAGAGAAGGGAAAGAGAGGGGGATGAGGGAGGAAGAGCAGGTGTGTGTGTGTATGTACGTTAGTGTGTGCGCATGTGTAAGCATGTGTGTGTGTGTGTGTGTGTGTGTGGGTGGCAAAGTGACAGGCGATGATTAGCCCAACCAGAGGAGGATATGTGGGAGGGAGTGCGTGGGAGTAGTGGGGCTGGCGTGAGAGAGAGAAAGAGAGAAAGAGAGAGAGAGAGAGACACACTCTGTCTCTTTAGGCAGAGATATACACAAGTGGATTAAAAGAGCACTCATACTGTATAAACACAGAGAAATAACGGGAGGTTTATACAGAGAAATAACACACAATCGTGCATGTACAACAGGCACAAACACACGCGGGTGCACGTACAGTGCATACACACAGGGGCTGGGTTCCTGTGGGAACATATTGTGTTGTAAAGAAATGAATCAAGCCGCGTGTGGATGTGTTGTTTATGAAACAGCAACAGAGGGCATTATTTCACGAGGTAATTTCATCCCCTGTTTTAAGCATAATAATTATTTGTGTGTGTTTGTGCGTGTGTGTTTGAGAAAGGCAAGAGGGAGAAAAAAAAAGCAAATGGAGTGCAGCTGCTGACTCTTAGGTGAGTAGGTGGGACCAATTGCAGCCCGTCTCTTACTGAGCCTCTATGGAATTAACAAGGTTTTCTAAAGAGGTGCAACAAGAGCTCTAACTCATGCACCTTCGTGTGGGCGCGTGCGTACACACCGATTCGCGGCAAACAAGTCGGCATTTGTCTTTTTAAGGATAATCGGACAATCAAGTCAACGTGACATGAAGCCAAATCTGAAGTGGAAACCTCGTTGCTGTGGCGTGAGTCAGGTACCTAACACGGAGCTTTGAAGCTCGTGTTTGCACTCGTGTCCATCGTTGTCTCCGGGCAACACTGTGAGGCCTGGTTTGTATTAAAATGCAAAGGAGCAAACAAGGATCATCGGGACTGAGAGCCAGGGCCTCAGAGACCTGCGAGGGCCGAAATATAACACTCCTCAATCACCTTAATAGAGGAGAGTTATTTTTAAAACCTCCATCAACACACATGAGCTTTTGAGGCACAATGTTGGTGTGGGAAGAAAAGAAAAGAATCATTTATCCACCCTCTTAGAAGCAATTTATATATCGAAAGAAAATATAACAACAGAAGGGAGATTTAAAATGTTTAAAAATACGATTTAAAAAAGCTTAAAAAAGCAAGACCTAGTTTGATGATGTCATGAAGCAGCGTGGAATCATGGGATTTGTTGTGTTGAGCACGACTCAGGCACAAATCATTTTCACTGATGAGGTCATGTATAAAGTTTAATTCACATTACGCAGCAAGCAGTAGTGAATAATCGTGATCCATTATGAGTGACTGAGAAAACAGAAAACTGGTTAACAGCGTATTTTTCCTTACTCACATGTCGTTTGCCCCGGAAGTTACAACAGCACAGTAAACAGAAATGTGCTGATACCTAGAATAAAATTGTGGTTTCTTCTGGGTTTGGACCTTGTTAAAAACATATTGAATAATGTAAACACACGAGTCAACAATCTCTATAACATAGGTCGAGTCATTTTGAAACAGTTCAATGAATCATCGTTACACAACATATCTTTCGACTAACATTAAAGCTCAAAACAAATAGTGTGCCATGTGTTGTCAAACTTAGCACACAGGCTGTGGGTTGGGTGGTTAACCTCTGGCACTCCCACCAGTCAAACAGGAAGCCCCGAGCTCAACCCCAGCACACGGTCAGAGAGAGAGGAGGTGGAGGCACCGGCAGCGACCTCAGGGTGTGGCAGAGTCCAAAAACAGAAAATGAAACGGCACCCATCCTGCTGTTCCCCCCTGGGAACCTTTGTGTTATGCAGGAGAGCTGCTATGCGCTGAACAATGAAGGATCTGGGTTGATACCTTTTAGCTTTTTTTTTTCCTTTTTCAACTTAGGACTGCACAATAGCAATTCAGCCTGGGCTGCAGCTTGACGAACGCAGACAAAAAGAGACAGACATAAAGACAGACGTGATGAGTCGTTTGACCGGGGGAATGAGTCATTTCAAATAGCCTGCTTCCTCCAGGCAGGGCTTCTGAAAATGGAATCAATTTTCAGTTCCCTTATTGTGACAAAAAAAGATGAGTCCATAGCCTCCGCACACATAATACTGTATATGTGCACAGCTTCCAAAAACTGACATTTCTATATGTGCAAAAATAACGAGGAAACGTTGGATAATAACTATTCTTCACAGTAATAGATCCTCCAGCCGTCAGAGCCAATGTGTTGTGTATTGGTGCAAAGAAGAGATTAGATCCGCTGTCACTTTGCTCTCCTCTCACGACAAGTTCAGCTGAGGGGCGTTTGGCTTGAAAGAGCTCGCTACTGTAAGCAGAGTTCGGTTCAACATGGAGGTAGTGCTGTAAAGTTTGGAATCAATGAAAAAACCTCACAGGGGCTGCGAGGACGAGAGGGAGAGAGGGACTGAGGGAGAGCTAAAGAGAGCTAGAGAGAGAGAAAGAAAGAGAGAGAGAGGGCTGCTTTCTGAATAAAACATCCTGGGAGAACTTTCATGTCAGTCTCTGTCGGCTGGGCTGGTGGAGGAAACCCAAACTGGAACACAGCTCCACCCGACAAAGGCTCAGTCAAATCAACAGCTACTTCCAGGTATATCAAGCAGTTGAAAGCACAATCGGACCAAAGGGAATCTCTTCAAACAGGGGCTGATTTCCCATGGGCTGGCGACAGCAAATACAGATACACTCACCGGCTCCCATCACCTAGGAAACAACTCACTATGAGAGGACCAGGTGTTGGATCTCCAATTGACCTTATTATTTGTAGACAGACAACACACACACACACAGACACACAGACACACACACCTAATTGATATGGCAGGCCCACATCACATTACGTGCAACACATCTGACATCTGCTTTACTGATACACTTTTCAGCGCAGAATAAATACATATCGCCCTGGAAACACATCAAATTGGCAAACTCCTATACCAGTCGTATTAAAAAGGCTTTTCAAAAATCGAATCCTCATTTCAGATGACGCATTGCCATCGTCTATACTGTTGTAAATAAATGATATTCCGCTCCCGCCTCGACGTGTACCGACAGAGCTGCGCTCACATCTCATCATCCTCACCCATGTCTATCCTCTGATAACATTCCTCCGACAAAAGAAAGTTATTTCCTCCAGGACACAATCTAACAACAAACTCAAATGATTCAGTAAAAAAATTCTAATTAAAAAAATGCATCAGCCCACACACTCACTCTGAATGGCATTTGGCTTCCGCTGCCACATTTTTTCGCACGGAAAGTTAAATGTTAAGACGTGTGCTTGTATGGAGCCGTATCAAAGGAGTGACGGTGCTGCTGAAGGTCAGTGTGACCGAGGCCAGAGCCGAGACAGGAAAAGAGAGAAAAATCACCCAAAAAGAAAAGAAAATGCAGGTTATCAGGTATATGTCAGCCACTTACCCAAATCTTTGGATCCTTGACTCTCACTGGCCAGTTCACCCATTCTGACCAGAGCATCAAAGTAGCCTTTGGCAGCAAATGTCACATCTACAAGCAAAGAGAAGACAAGAAGAGGAACGGTTTTGTTTATAAGGGCAAAGGTTACACAAGCAGTGTCTTTTCAAACATTATACAGGTTAGGATTTGTGTAAACTCTCTGGCCAGTGATGCAGAAGCCTGCTCCCTCCTTTTCTTTCACAGCTTCTCACCACACAGTAGAAATCAAAGGAGGCACTAATGTTCCCACCTAGAGTAATTACTCAACATCATCTTGTTGTGCATGCTTGATTGCGGCGGGGAAATTATTTTTCTGACAGAATCTCTACTTGCTGGGGAAGTCACAAATATAAGTGGTTTCCTGTTATGTTTCGTTCCAGGCTCATTTCCATAATTAGAATAAAAGATAGTTTATTATAACCCGAAAGTGTATCTGATTATTAAGATTAATATTTAGAAGATTTGCGAGATGTGAATTATTGTTGCTCAAAACAGAGAAAAAGTGGAAAACATTTACTTTGCTTGGTAAATATTTTGAACAGCTTGTCTATTGGTGACACGTGCCCCAGATTGCTGTAAGTCCCTCCTGACCTCATGCTTGGGCGTATTGTGTAATGGCTGGTGTCTGAATGGATGGTGGTGTGGGGTAAGAAAAGAAGAAGAGCAAAGGGTATTCTTCAGTCCTTTATAATCCACTAACAAACGGGCCACGAGGTCCGCGAATAACATTGTCTCCCACCGAGGAAACAGCAATGTCATGGTGTTAACCACCACTGGCCTTTTCTGTTCTCCATTCCATTTCATCTTCTCTGTCGGTATACGCCTGAACACATTCCAACAGGGTGACACAGTGACTTGAGGAAACTGTTGATTAGTGGATGGATTATGGTTCATCCACCTGCATAGACGAGGCTTCAACCTGTTGGGCTGCCCCTCCGCATCACTGGATGCTTTGGTTTATGTGGCCGCCTCTTAAAGAACTTCTAACGCCTGAACTGGAAATGCCCCAGATACTGCAGAAAGAAAGCCAGGCATCGGTGAGTACCGGACTCTAAAGCTGTGTCCTAATTCAGGGGCTGCTTTCTTCAGAGGAGGCGGTCTAACCAGCCCACGGAGGGAGAAGTCTTCGCGGGCCACATAGACCGCAAAGGCCAAACTGAAATTAGATGGTCTGGTCCGCAGAGGCTTTCCGAGATCTGCGTCACCGACTCGTCCCGCCCTTATTGCTGTTGCCAGGTAACAGAGATGAAGTCGGACACATTTTTTTAACATGTTTACCATTGGATGTTCGGTTGAGTTGAAGTGTGGTACTCAAGCACTGGATGTCTCGTTGGTTACCTCTTTGACAAACAGCTAGTCACAAGAGCACAATGAATCCCGGGATAGTTTGGGCATTTGAAGGAGCCTTTAAAATAGGACAGCCTATTCATGTCCCTGTGATGCAATCTCTCTTCAAATGCTGCCTCTGAAGGCTGCAGCTCCTGAATTGAGACACAGCTTGTGTACTGATCCGATACCACTTCTTTGTTTCAAGTATTTTAGTTTAAACATCTGTTGCACTGTACCGCCACTAGAAATAACTTTTTTTAAGAGTAGCGAAGAAGAAGGGATTTCTGGAAGTGTAGCGTTAGCCATGGCTAGCTGTTGTGTATTCCTAGATTTAATTAAGTCTGTTCTTTTTCAGTTATGACTGTCAAAGTTGGTGGTAGGTATATTACATTTTACCTCTAGCATTGATTACAGATAAATAAATGGTGCTTTAAATGTTTAAAGTGTGACCTGACGGCTCAAAGTAATAAAACTGATTTGGTCAAAGGTCACCAAAACAAATAGGTGTCCCACACATGCATGTACAGATTTGTGCATACACGCAATGATGTGCACAACACGTTTGGCCTTTACCCCTTGATCTTTAGCATAGAGACAAACAATCAGTGAGGTTAATCCAATCACAAGCAATATCTGCTCTTCTCTGTCACCGACTCGAAAGATCAAGAGTGCTCCTAGTTTCCGAGATCAATAACCACCTCTGCCCCATTACTCCGACTGTTGCGGCGCCGGCCACCAAAGGTCAAACGAGACAGGAGTCTGCTCCCAGTGATTTCTGCCCTAGTGCCGTGCAGACTGCCAATCAGTCCATCTCCAGTGAATAATGGCCGTCGCTTTTTCGGAGGTGAATTCAACAGCAGTCCAGGTGACAGATGGGCCCTGTGCCTGCAGACAGCTGCCAGGTGAGAGACACACTTACAACAATAGCCTGGCAGGGGCCGGCTAATTCCAGAAGACAGATGTGGCCCTGCGATAGAGGAAGTCTCCCGGGCAGCGAGCCTCGCAGCTCTGCTCCAATGCTGAGGGACGTATGCTAATGCTAATCCCAATTACAGCTGAGTCAACGGCAGATAACGGCATGTGTTTCCTCTGTCTCCTCTCGCCGGGGGAACACCTGAGAACCGAGTGCAGAGACCTCCCCCCCCCCTGCAATCGGAAGAAACATCATGACTGATTTCTCTTCGATACGCCAAACAGACCTCCTGCCACGCTTGATGTGGTGAAGTGTGTCTGAATGTGTGTGTGACTGTAAATGCGAGTTCACACGTGTTTTTGTGCGAGTGGGAAACGTGGGAGCTCCAGCAGATGTACAAAGAGATCTCCAGGCAACGGACACTGTGTATGTTCATTCAAAGGGCGGCTGAGGAGATAAGCTGGATCGGTGCGGATCCTTAACTTTTATCTAATGAAATGTGTGGTGAGGGGCTCACAGCAACAGACGGAGAGGATTACCGGATCTGTGATTGCAAGGCAGACAGACGACCTGTAGGGGAGGGGTTCATCTCAGAGCTACTGATCCAACACTCATCCTTCACTCCGGAGGAACAACTCGTCTCGTAATCAGGAAAACCATTGTTTCGTTTACCTGCCTTCGTCCGCCTAACGTCGCTTGTACAATGGGCTCATGTTTGTGAGGCGGTTGAAGTCCTTCAGTTGTGTGCATCTGTTGCTTTAGCATTTACCAAGTGCTGTGAGATTCAGTAACTCACTGCAGTGTTGATAAAGCTGGAGCGTTCCCATTCCCACACCTCCAAAGCCTACCCATGAAGCCCATTTTGTGGCATTTCTGGTGTTGAATAATTTCAGTGATTGCACCATATGGGTGGAAGCGTGTCCTGCCATCCCCTGCCCCCGCAAATCAGAGCCTCTTAGTCCCTTGGGTCGAGCCAATCCTGCAAAGTGGGTTTTTAATGGCTCAGTGAGTCCCTACCAGTCTGTCTGTTACCTACACCAAGGCCAGGATTAGTTATTGTTTGTGTCAGGAGAAAAAGAGCACAGGCTTGGGAAGGGGGGAGAAGTTCCACTAATTCTCGGATTAGTTGGGCTGAGGGGGTTCTGCCTTGTGTTAAAGTTAAGGGGCGTTTAGGGGGAAAGTTTTGGGAGACTGTTACCAAGTGATCCATACATTTGACGGCCATCCACACTTCAGATCAGATTAGAGGCGTTTTGTGTTTCTCTGAATATACCTCCCATAGAAGCATTACATGATAAAACCTGCTGGTTGGCAGGGGGATAAATATTGTCCTTTAGTCAGACAATCGGACAGATAGCTAGAGAGATACTTACAAGGCGAAGGAGAGAATGAGAAAGAGACAGGGAGAGTGCTGCCTTGGCTTTGTGCCTGAACCTGCAGCGAAACAGGGAGCACAGCGAAAATAAATGAAGGAAAAAAGTACTTACTGGCAAGGGCCTTCTCATAGTTCTTCCCCATGGCAACAAAGTTCCGTAAGCAGGGGTTGAACTGCTCCATGATGGTCTGAAAGAAATACACAAGAGATGGATGGGAGGTGAAGGTTTCACTTATCAGCGGAGCATGGTCAAGGGCAGAGAAGAAAGACTTGCACCTCGCTTTATTCATGTCTGTCCGTCTTACATTTCCTGCCTCTCTCTCTCTCTCTCTCTCTCTCTCTCTCTGACACAAACCTCCCTCCACTGCACAAAATATGTTTCTCACAAAACAGCCATCGACAGAATCTTTGAACACACTCGTCTTGAATGTTAATGGAGGGCAGAATGAGGGTTTCTCCACCCACATCCTGCCCTCGGATGGTGAGAAATAGTTCAGGTGGGAGGGGGCAGGAGAGGCTGTCGGTTGATGGTGGCGTTGGAGGAGTGGGTGGATGAATATGCCGACTCGAAACAAAGATACTTGTCTTGACAGGGATGCATGTACTTGAGTTTCAAAGGAGAATTCAATGATGGGCACACTCATTACGGCTGCTAATGAGACGAACAGTGAAACATATGATGAGACTCAGCATCAGCATCTATACTTGAACCTACATGTGTTACCTCTAACGGAACTAAGGCATGTAAATAGTACGAATATAGATTTGCAGTCTCATACTACACTGCAGGCTGAGTCCGTCTAAATGCAGAGGAAAGCACAACGATGCCCGACATCTCGCAGCCCCATCATTTCCTCTACTTTCTCATCCACCTTGTCATCTCTTTCCTCCTCCTGTGCTCCTCCAGGGTTTCCTCCAATTAACCGATCCCCAGTCAGCGAGTCAGGAACAGCCAGGGGGACAGAGAGACAACACGCACACAACACTGCTGCAGCAGCAGTCCCTACACAGGCCGTCAATACTGCAGAAGAACACTTAATAATCTACTTCTAGCCTGAATCCACATTGTGGCAGAAATGATATGGCACGGTGCCACCCGGCGTCAACCTGAAACGACCCCAGCCGTTCCTAAAAAAACCCTGTGCCTCTTACTTTCAGCCACACCTCAGCATTTTTTACTTTTGCCTTCATCGCACTGTCGTCTGTCCTTTTGTCTTTTTAATGAGAGCCTAGATTTGGATAGGACTGCACAGGTGTTTGTGAAAGTGTGTGCGTTTGCTGTGGTTTGTGTATTCCAGCAGGAATTGCAGTGCAAGTGGCTCGAGTGCAGCACAGCCCACCTGCAGCAGACACACCGGTGAGTCAGACACAAACCACTAATACTTTCATTACCATCAGTAACAATTTTACTACGCCTCTCCATGACTGTGCTTAAATCTCGAGCCAGGACGGCAACAACAGGACTAGAATGCAAAAATATAACACAATAAAAAACCCCTAAAAGCAGTCAGTCATCCCCAAATACAACAGTAACCTATTGACCTTTAATTTATAGTTTGTAATTAGATTAGATCCCTTGACAGTCTGTTATACAAGAGTAATTCACATTTATGTTTCTAGTTTCAACAATAAGCAATTTGTTTTATTACTAATTACCCTACCTATTCATTATGTGATTGTTTGCTCAGTAAAATTTGAAAAGGATAATGATGAATAATACCATCATGTGCATTTGGAGCGAGTGTCTGCGCAGTGGGAATCGGGGAATGGGTCCGTGGTTGGGTGGTCCCATCCATACACACACGTGTTCGACCAATCACAAGTGAGTCTCAGCTGTCAATCGTGACGTTTCACTTTGCAACATATACAGCCGGACATACTTCAATAATACCTCAAATGACAGAAACCATCTTCGAGACAAATGTATTGAACTTCTACTTTTGGTCCAAGCTCCATCCAGTAACATGGAGGAGGCCGGACACATGACCTCTGACCTACTACAGCCAGACACCAGATGGTGATCGGGACGCTTCGGCTTCACTTTAAATTAAAAAAAATTAAATAAAAAGAAGACAACATATTGTTTTGCATAGAGATCATTTTAAATGCTACCAAAAAGCAATGGCAGACTGAGCATTATAAACTCATTTAACGGCAGCTTGTGTTTAAAGCGGCTGCCTTTATTTACAATCTGGCTGTGTTAGTCAAATAGGCTGGGAGCGAAATTGGAGGAGAGTCCCACCTTCAGGCAAACAGCGCAGCTCATATAAAAGGTATCCCCGCTCCCTCGCTCTCTCTCTCCGCCTCTGGGAAGATAAAAGACTAACTCGTCCCAGAGGACCCCTCAAAGGAAATGTTTATTCCTAAATGTTCCTTCCTTCTGCCTGACTCTGATGTAAAGCGCATCTCATTGATGATGATAAGGTCACATGGTACGTGAGCATCACAAACACACTTCATACACGTGTTCGTGCATGTGTGTGCGTTTGTGTGTGTGTGTGTACTCACAGCTACATTAACTGGAGGCTTCTAATAGAGAGTGATGGTGTTTCAGAGTGGTGGGAGGATTACATAAAGCAAAGCCCAGTGCAGCATCATTACAGCACACTCACCCACTGAGGAGGCCAAAGGTATCTGACACAGGTCTTTCTTCCCTGTGCATGTGGTGGAACAACTTCACATAGAAGAGTTAGATGATTAGCCACTGGTATAACTCCTATTCTTATTGTACATGTTTTCTCATACATTTCGCATCTTAAATGACGTGCAGCGAAGGCAAAGCAGTTTCCGTCTTCCTCTCTTCCCATTGTTGCTATATTTGTCATCCCAGTTCTCTTGTACTACATTGTTATCCTAATTGTGGCGGCTAATTTGGAAAATGGCGCCAGGGGGCACTTGAAGTTGTGTGACACGGAGAGAGGGAGAAAGAGAGAAGGGGAAAAAAAAGGAGAGATCAACTGAAAAGGATGTAATATTTACGAACAAAAAGGTTTGTAATCACGTGCTGTATATCCCTGCTCATTCAAACAGTCTCTGAAAAATCTTTCAATTAGAGACTTATTATACTTCACAGCAGACGTGTTATCTTCTCCTGTGGAGAGACAGGGATGCTGTCCATTTTGTGACTACATGAGGACGGAATCAATCCATTATTTGCACATATTTTAAAGCAGACAATTAAAGGAGGGCAGGAAGATGTCTCCAAAAGAATGAATCCAATCTGTTTGACACTCATTTGTGCTGTGGGCAGGGACAGGAAGAATAAGGAGAAGCCGGGAGCACGAGCAGAGAGGATGCAGATAAGAGAAAACATTAATATGAGGATTAAAAATGTTCCTCCCTGTGCCCTGACCAGGCTTCTCCGCCGCGCAGCAGCAACTGAAACAAGGTCGGAGTAAATTAAATAAGGTGTCGATTAAAACTACGGGATATTCATCCATCACTGCCTGCTCGGCTCACTTCTTACACCTACACAAACACAGTAATGACATGCATAAAGGGGGTAATTTCAAAGTACCACCAGCTGATTAGAGCCAGAGGGAATCACGCACAATCAGGAGCCAGGATGCCATCATCTGCTCCCTCTCACCCTCCTCGCGCTCCCTTCTCCCGATTTCCCTCTTCTACATGGCAACCAGCTGCAGGCCTCCAATGCCCAGGATCAGGAGCACTGACGCCACCAATTACTGTATTCGTGTGGACTGTGTTAGGACACGTTGTGTGGTGACAGGCAGGAGAGCCGGCCAAGAGGAGCGTTGCAATCAGAGAGGAATGTAAAAGAAAGTGGATAATGTGCGTATGGCCTAATGACAACCTCACAGTTAGTCTTTTCTTCCTTAATAAGGAGCACTGTGTGTGTATTGTGATGGTTGACCTTTTACCGGTCGACTCCACTGATCAATGAGGAACGCTGGACCGAGACGGGATCTGGGTGTTCCACCATCTCAGCTAAACTCTCCAGGGGTTTCCCCATTGTTGCAGAGTTGGCATGACTGAAATGGGCCTTGAATGAAATGGGCTTGAATAATACTTGCCAGAGAGAAAAACTGCTATTTGTGCAATATCATGATTCGATATCATCATGTGATCCTTAAAGAAAACACAAGTGGAATTCCTTGTGGAATGTAAGTGGAATTAGCGCCCAGCTGTTTTATGCCTCTGCCAACCATAGCAGTTACAGTCAATGTAATATATATAATGTTCAAAAGGTCTAACACCTTGTGAGCCACCGGAACCTTCGACCACCAAAACCAAACAAATGAATCTGTGGGCCTAAATTAACGTTTCCTGTTCACATAGCAAAAATGCGAAAACAAACATGCGTCAAATCAATTTTTGAGGTCAAATCAACATTCACCTTTATTTATTTATTTTTATTTGCCTTTATTTAACCAGGTCAGTCCCGTTGAGATACAATGACCTCTTTTTCAAGGGAAGCCTGGCCAAGACAGCAGCATACAAAAAAATGTCAACAGTCACAAGACACACAGAAATCACATAACACAGATAAAATACATTTAAAAGAAAAAGATAAGGCAACAGGACTAAAGCTCCGGATTCACACCAAAACAAGAACAAGTGCGGTATGAAGCCGCTCCAATTTCTCTCACACGAGTCTTCAAAGTTTCAAGGTTTATGAGCTCCTTTAACTTTAGAGTTTTTTGCAGTGCATTCCAAGCAGCAGGTGCAGCGAACTTAAAACAGTGCTTACCAAATTCAGAGTGAACTTTGGGCATAATTAATAAATAAAACTCATTTGAACGTAAGCAGTAATTGCTCTGGGATTTAAAGATATAATTACATAAGTAGTGGGGGAGCAGACCCAAGATAGCTTTATAAATAAAAATATGCCAATGTATAAGGCGGCGTGCTGCCAGAGATGGCCTTTGACCTTTGACCTTTGCTGACAAATTTGAAGATAATCCTCCAAGGCATTGTTGAGATATCATGTCCGTACGAAAGGGCCGGACAGAAAGACAAGCCATGGACATAATGCCTCGGGCTACTTGCTATCGGCGGCGTCGACATTAAAATCCACAGCAAACAAGGGAATGGTGAGTAAACAGTTTTTTTTTCTTCATTCCAGTCAATTTAAAATAATCTCCATCACTTCCACTTAGTTTTGCCCGAGGGCTTATTATTGCAAACACATAGCTCCGCATCTAAAACACTTTGCGGCTCAGTCAATTCTAACAACATTGGTAAAATGACACGTCAAATGCAATTTATTTTCCGTTGCCCGTCTTCGCTATGACCACAGGAACCAGTGTGAATACAGTGAAGCTGAAAATGCAGTAAAATGTCAACAGTGTGGATAGAGAGCCCACACGTTGCCTAAAGAAGTCTGAACATCATGTGAACGTATAAAGTAATAACTGCAAACAGAGGTTTAGAGGGTTGTAGTCAAAATCATGTTGAAAGGGTCAGAATAAAGAAATTAAACACGGTGAAACCAAACAAACAATCGAGAATAGGCGTAAACTTACACATCAACAATATGTGGCAGTTTGTTGAGATATGTGTTGGTATTTCTCTAAGGTCTGTGAAACATTATATTTGTTTATTTCTCTTGGCCTTGGTTCTTATCCCTCGCGAGTCAATTTGGTACCGAGACTGGTCACAGCTCATCACAAACAGAATGTCAGACTGGTATGCTTGTATTTGGAAAGACGACGGCCATTTGTGAAAGGTTGCATTCCGAATCCATTTAAGCAGAAGAATGCCAGATTCTCATAAAGATCGTGCTCAGAGGCACAAGCCAATGCCTTGACTTCTCCCATTCTCTCATAAGGGCTGGTAGCAAACCTTTTATTAGATGAGAGAAACTTAGATTTACAGATTATCCTTCCAACATAGTCAGCCAAATTCTTACTTTTCATTTTCTGAAGTACGCACGTCCATACAGAAAAGAACACTGCGAGGCTCAAGCTTATTTCCGAGGCAGGTATACACTTTGAGTGGATAGCGTGAAGAAGTCTGTGCTTCTTGCATACCTAAAACCACAGAGCAGTACGCACAGCATGTGCTTTCAGTGGAAGCCAAGGGGAACATCAAATCCAAGAGCACTATTTGAGTATAGTTCTGTTATGTCGGAGAACAGACTTCCAACTGCATGAGCTGAGAGAAGTAGAAGTGTACATAATATACTATTATACATTTAATCACCTCAAACCCAGACAGGCATCTACATTAGACAAATCAAACACATTGTATTTAAAACTGCAAAATGTGCCATCACATTTACAATTCAGATTTAGCAGTATGTAAACGTGATGTGCAAATTCTAATTATGTATCTCAGTTTTCTACAGGGATCAGTCGAAGAAATGTTTTGTCTCCTTTAACTGGGAGAAAAAACTAGCCTGGCACACAGCACTTTATACTCTCCACCAAGGCCAAAGATCCAAAAGAACGTGTCCGTCTAGCTCTTCGGAAAAAATAAAATGGAAGTATTCTGATATTCAGCACCACATTGACTCATCCATTTTTTTTACATCAATAATCTCTTTAATCTGAGCACAACTTTTAACATATTCTTATTCATATTCAGGAATATTCCATACCAGTTAAAATCATAAATTCTCTTGCCTCGGGTTCTGATTCAAAACAACTTTATTTGGCAATTTGAAGGCACACAGAGCACGTCAAGACAACAGGTAATAACAAGAAAGAAAACAAGGATTACATCAGTGCAACGTCCACGGACAGTTAAGAATGAGTGCAGTGTACTGTAATTATAAAGTAAGAGTTGTGCATATGATTATAAAGGATTTAGACCAGTTTAACGGCTGTTAAAACTGCTTGTAGGAACGTAGATAAACACTGAATGATTGTTAAGTGTTAGGAGGTAACTAATACAGACATAAATTATGTAAAGCTAAGGTGCATGAAGATTATATGTACAGGACCAGGTATCAGCAGATGAATAAATACTGTAGCGTGTGAATAAATATATATGCAGCTGATAAATATGTATACAGATCATGAACAGTTAAGGTAAATACTGATAATGAAGAATATACGTACAGGACCAGGTAGCAACAGATGAATAGATACCGTAGCGTGTGAATAAATATATACACAGCAGACGTGTAAAAGTTGAATAATAAACATAGCAGGCGCTAAGTTAATCTAACGCTGACGAGTGAGTGAGTAAGTATCTTGTCCTGTATTCTAAATAATCAACTATATTCCAACGTGACTTCATCCATCAACTGTTGCTAAATAATGCATCTTCAAATCCTGCCCTTGCCTTTCTCCGCCATGCAAACACAAACTGCACCTTGCCACCTGGGCCCGTACAGTGCATACACTAAGCTACAGGTGTGGGGGGAGTGGACCGGTCTGTGATCTCCTGCTAAACTATGACTGATAAAGAAACGTTTGAAAGAATCCTTCATTTAAGTGGCAATAAAGAAGGTGGATGTGAGCTGGATCTGTAAACTTCCGTCATGCTGAGGGTAAGTGATGTGTCATGTTTGTGGTTCCTCCCGTCTTGCAGAGAAAAGAAGCGCATCACTCAAACTTTTGTCAATGTTTGTCTTTCCATAAAGCTCCGCAAACAATGACAGATACATGAGTACAGGCTTTTGCTTTTTGCCGACGACATAGCAGCAGCCGAAAGGCACAGTTTAGTCAAATGACCGGTTGACAAGTAGGAAGGTAAGTGACTGTCTAACCCTTAACCTAGGCCTCCGCAGTTATCTACAAAGGGTTGTGGGTGGGCTGGAGAAAAACTCAGTCGCCTCTCGGATCCTTGAACCCGCCCCCGGGTCTCCTGCTGTCAGCGCACAACAAATCATATGCTCGCTAGGGACCAACTACAGTATTTACTGTGTTTGTTTGCTCTGCTGTCATCAGCCGCCGGTGTGACCCCCCCCCCCCCCTCAGGCCCGGCACCAGCCGCTCAACTAACCCAACACAGGCGCTGCATGGTTACCACAGCAACCGGGAGAACCAGACTTATTTGCAAGCTTTGGTTCTTTGACCGGCAAAAAGACACATTCACTTTGGTCGAGGGAAAAACTAAATCTAAGCGTTAACGAAATGTGAAACACTTTAACGCAGGAAGGTCACATGACAGCAGAGGTTGTTGTTTATTCTCCCCAAGACAAACAAACGAACAAACACGTCAAATAAAACGCACAATAAGTAAAAACTTAATTTCAGTTCATGTTACTTCACTGGTGAGATGAAGAAGAAAATATCAGCAAATTAAGATACACATTTTTTTTTTGACATGGCAGCTTCAAAGCCTTCCGAAAAGACTGGCCATGAATTATGGATGAATAATTAGCGGGTGCCGCTGATGACCCCCCCCCCCCCCCCCCCCATTCACATTTCAACAGACAGAAAATCATGTCTCCAAAATGACGACTCAAAACGCATTTGTCTCTGCTATTTTCCGGGCTCACTACACAGCCAGTCCCTTTTAACTAAGAGCTCAGTCGATTTGAATGCAACACGGAGGTGGTGCTATTTCCCCCCCCCCCCCCCCCCCGTCTGCCTCTTGCATCTCATCGAGCTTTTGACTGAAATGTAAATCCTGCCGTCTTCTACTATACATCCCACATTTTCACTCATTTTCAAAAAAAAGGGATTTTTCCGTCCACGTGGGGTCTGCACACCAGTAACTCGTACTTTCTGTCCCGTAGCGTACGTGACTGGACGCTGTGGCCGACCAGCTCCACCGGTCTGTCGCTGCCAGTGACGTACATTAACTCCAGCCACAGACATGGTAACTACAGCTCGTCGTGACCCACACATGTGAAGCCATTGTCCGCTGCCACGGCACCAACTTTAAAGTCTCGGCCTCAGTGTCCCTTTCGGGCCTGTGTAATTACAGCTTCACCCTCCACAGTAATTAGGGACTATACTTCAACGAGGATGTGGAATGTCTCCATCTATTTTCCTTTCCTCGCCCATCTTCTCCTCGGTTCCGCTCCCACAATAAAGTGTTTTGCATCTTTCTTTAAAGCAATTTGGAACGCTAGTGTGCACTGCTTTTGTGACGGTTAAGTGGATATTTGGACGACGGCCACGTTAACAGGGAGACTTCGAATCCACCTTTTCCGCCCGCGACAGCTGCGAAGCCTCTTCTGCAGTCGATGCGGTGCAGCCTTGGATCTAGCGCTGAGCATCTCCGGTCTCTGTCCTTGAAAAGGCGTGATGAGTAAAAAGAAAAGAGCGAGTGTCTCTAAACCATCCGCCCCCGGACGAGCAGAGGAGGTGGGTGTGTGGAGCAACAGTCCTCTCTCTCTCTGCAGCGCAGTCAAAGGCACAGGGAACAAATCGGCTGTTCTACAGGCGATGGATGTTATGATATCTCCTGCAGTGCATAATGCAATCTTCTCCAGGCCCTGGGCACACGCACGCACAAACCTGTTGGAACACTATATTCTGGAGGCAGATGTTCAGGAGGCCAAAGTCATTTCAAACTCCATTAAACCGCAGATAATAAGGCGAGTGGCGCCTGATGTGATATACTGCTGGAGAAAAAAGGTAAATAAAGTGATGGATGGCGTCTCCCTTCCAAGCGACTTCAGACGGCTTCTTTGTGCAAGACCACAGGGACAAAGCTCAAACGTGTATAAACACAAGACGGATGTTTCACTCCGGACCATTTACGGGGGCTTTCACGGAGCATTTCTCATGAAAAAAGCGACACATTCGACATTTGCCCTCCGTCTCTCTTTCTAGAACCAACACACGGACGCTCACGTGACCTCCGTCGCTCTCCCTCGCCGTCTCCCGCCCTCCACCGACTGCGGGTCTTCTCGCACGGTGATGTGACAGAAACACATAAGAATAGTGGCACGTTGTTGCTAAGAGACCACCTGTTCAGATCTCCCGCATGAAACTGCGGTCCTCCGATTATCATCATCAGAATATCGTTCATTTGAACGTAGCAAATGTCACGAGGATACTCCAGGCGAGAGCGAGAGAAACCTCTTGCGTAACAGGTCGTCTTTTTTAAGGCCGGAAAACAACATTTCAGATCAGGATTTTTGATCGAGCAGCGGAACAGAGAATGTACAGTATATCGCACTCGCTCCAGTTAACGTCACACAACGTTTATTAGGGGGGGGGTCCCTTTATCTAAAATCAGCCATTTGAGAGAAGGGCATCCACTGTTTTCCGCTCTGTGTTGACAATCAGGGAGTGGCGCTGCATGGGAAAATGAGTGTTCTCCTTCGGGCCGGTAGAGACGGGACACACCCTTCGATTCCCTTACCTGCAAGGGCGTGTTCAAGAGGGAAACTGCACCGCATGCAACAGGTACGGAACACACACGGCACTCACACGGTGACAGAGCCTGAGTAAATACAGGTGAACTCTACAGAGTGAGGCAGGGTGTGTTCAACTGCCTTCCCACTTTATTCCATTTCCCTTGTGTCTAAAGTTCGGTGGCCATGAAACCGGCGTTGGACTCAACCCGTTCTTCTTCAGCCTCCGGGTCCGATTAATCTGTTTGTTCACTTCAACTTGTCTTCCCACCCCCCCCCCGCCCACTTCCCAAGCCAGGTCAGCGCTCAGACTTAACCCAATGGCACGCTAAGAGGCTTGACCCAGGGCGCCACTTCTCTCTCAGACACTCAGCGACACGACCAGCTGGTGAAGAGGACTGTGATGCGAACACACACACACACACACACACACACACACACACACACAAAGCACGCAAACCCCCGAGTGTCAGTCCTAAGTATCTGTCTCACCCCGTCAGCGCGGGGAATGACTAGATGTCTGGAACTGCCTGTTAATCTGAGGGAGGAGAAGTGGAGTGAGTCACGGCAGATCACGCTGGGATTGGCCGGGTTTGCAGGGTTGACTCCCCTGCCGAGGTGAAGGCATCTCAATGAACCCGAGGAGTGGCTCCGGCTTTCACCTAAAAACGGAACAGAGCGAGCAGAGACTTTCTGAATCTTGAGTATCGCCCTCGCCGTGCCTTCCAGTCCCAGGCCTTGTTAAACACACACACACACACACACACACACACAAACAGTCATGAGTCACAGCAGAGGAGTTACCCCCCTCTTCTCCCCTTGCGATTACTCAGTATCTGCCCAGCTGCTGGCTGCAATGACTTAGCAGCCGCCGTATGTTTTCACATCTCCTCTCCCTCGCAGGTTTTTGTGCGTGCATACCGAGTAGACAAACACAATAACGGTCTATGGGGGCATTCAAATGTGCATCGAGCAGAACTTGCCGCTGGGGTGTCTCAAACATTAGAAGCTGCAAAACTTTTAACCACACGGGGGGGGGGGTTGCAAGTGCACCAAGGTAAGATAGGTCCAATCATCGTCTCCGTCTGTCTGTGCCAGTGAGGATGGCAGAGAACTTAGCTGCATCTTGTCTTTTGCATTCGTATTACCTACGATCTAATTTTGAAGACTTATGCAACCAGCCCTGCAGCTTCACAACCCCCCCCAGTGTGGCTGACAACCCCGTGAAATTAAAGGTGACAGTCTGCACATCCGCCCGAGACGACGCCTCAGTTGGCATCCGACTAACATCAGCAGATTTCAGATCTAACATGCGCTCTATCCCTCCAATTAAATAGCATCATTTGGAGAAAAAGCAAAAGGGGGAGAAGACGATAGAGAACATGTCGTTTAAAAGGGTAGAAAAAAACAAAAATGCAAATGCAATTGTGAAAGATGTCCGTTTCATCCCCGAAAATATGCCGGAGTTTCTTCATCTCTTGAAGCAACTTGCTTTCACACTGCAGGGTTGGTGAAGTAAGCGCGAGGAGTGCTAAATAAGCAGCGACTGTAGCACTCTCTGTGACCTCCTAGCTTTTGCCACGGGGTCAGATCCCCCCGGCGTGGATGAGGGACTCCGGTCGCTCCACTCCACTGCCCATCAGCTCTCCTGGCTGTCAGGGCGCCACCACCCCAGAGAATGACCCCCCACCCGCCGGGCTGGCGCTTGAATGAGCAAGGACCTGCTCCTCCCCATGAAGGGTTCAGGATCCCGACACCTACGACGTGTCTATGTCGATTTACCCACATGAGCATGGTGTTAAACAATCGGACGAGGCCTGACAGAGCATGGAATCCAATCCTCAACGGGAGGGGATGCACTTGAAGGCTGCGTGACCAATTTCCGGCACCGAAATAGCCACATGAACCAGTCGCCTCCCTCTCCGGCTCCGAGAGAAGCACCTTTCAGACGCCCTCTGCTCACCTGACCTCCTTTCTGAAAGGTGTTTATTCCCTGTCGGAGCGCGAGCAGATGCCCTCCGCTCACTGTTGGCCTTCCATGAAAGGATCTGCCACTGGCTCGGAGCACGAGAACAATCAAAAGCAGAGGAACGTACACAGATGTTTTACGTCTGGGATGAGAAACATGTTGAGAGAGACCATCTGGAGGGAGATCACCACTGTGCAGGTGCGGAGCCTTATACAACATGACGTGTGTTAACATTCCACCTGCTCCTCTGAAACATGGCAAAGATGGTGACTCAAGGCGAGTGATGTGGTTAATGTACGACTTGATCCACACAACAATCGATTCATGACGCACCCCCCTACAGGCCTGCATGAGCTGCTTCTCCTCATGACATCATTACAAAGCATATACAGTTCCGGTTTATGACTGTTGCTTGGACAAAACAAGGAGTTTAAAAGACAATTTAGTTCACCCAAAAAGGAACTTTCAATCATTATCTACCCACCACTCCACAGACGGAGGGGTGGGTAAAGTCTTTGAGTCCACAAAACCCTTTTGGAGTTTCAGGGGTAAACAGTGTGGCAGCCAAATCCCACACAACTCGAAAGGAGGTCATTTATATGGTTTCAGCCTCAATGTTCCCTGTGATCCAGGAGCCAATGTGGATCCAGAGGATATCAGACGACATTTAGGCTAAAAATATGGTGTTGATGACACCGTTTTTAGTCAGATTTTAATTCCGGGGCCAACAGACACTTGGATGACACCACAGGAGCAGTATGGTGGCATGTTAGGTTTCTTTCTGCTGTTGTTTTTTTTACATTTGAATAATTAATTCACTTCAATTTAATTGGCTGCAATGCTGTTTAGCCCAGAAACTCTGTTTTTTGGTGTTTTGTGGACTCAAACACTTCAGCCCTCCATCGACATAGTGTTGAGTAGATAATGAGAGAATTTTTCATTCTGGGGTGAACAATTCCGTTAATATTTGGTCATAATCAACTCAATCCTTCAAAAAAAGACTCTTAAAATAAAGAACTTAGCTTCTTTCGTTCCAGAGTTACGCAGGGAAAAAACTTATCACATGGTTTAAAGACTAATACACTCAATTTTTTTTGTAATGGCAGAAGAACAGGTTTGAGTGTTGAAATCCCTTTGGGGCAAATGTTTACCCGTTGCAACAGATAAGCTCAACCTCCTTTGTCCGTCAATCACTGACTTCACTGGAATGCAATATGTTCCCATTTCAGCAAGAAAAAAACCCACAGATCCATGAACTGGTATCTGGAAAAAGAAAAAGGCCTAAACAACACTATCAAGGATGATAAGAAACCAGTCCAGGCCTGTGGACAGAGTGAGGGATTGAGTTAGAAACCCTGATGAGCTCCAGTGTGGAGGTGGGAAACACAACATTTTGGCAAGTGATCCAGATAATACAAAAATAATAATAACTGATCTCTGTAAAGAGATTATCAATCATAGGGGGTGGGGGGGCATCTTTATCCATAACTAATACATGATGATGCGTTCACAGTGCACCTGAAAACTTTCTTCACTAGTTCAGTCTCTCACCTTGTAGACATTTTCCGTCATGCGGTGAACCTCGTCCGTACGAGACATCGTGGAATCTTCAGCCAGGACCATAAACGCGTCCTGGTCCTCGGAGCGTGTATCCGCGTTAAAGAGAGAGAGAGAGAGGTAGGTAGGTGAGTGTGGGGGGGTGTGTGGGGGTAGGGGGGGACACGCGTGGTAAAAGGGGGTCGATCAAACAAAAAACCCACAGCGGCGAGAGAGCGACTCGATGCTGCGCTCCCGAAAACCCCACGTCAACTGAACACACCTTCTGCTGAGCGCCCAGCTGACAGCCCCGCTGCTGCCTTCACGGACCCCCGCCACAGCTCGGACATCTCGCCGTCGCCGGCAGGAAGAAAAAGCGCGTTCGCCGACAAAGTCACGAAAATAGGAAAAATAAAAACCCGATAATAGCATAACGGGCTGAAGTGGCAACAATACGACAAGTGCCCCGATGTGATTCTCGTAAAAAGGGCAGCGGTGTTTTTATTTGTGAGCATGTTGAATTTCGCAGAGGAGGATTCAATGTGCTGTTCAGGGGTATAAAAAACTACACAGAGATTATAAAATGAGATATACTTGTTTAGTCTCAATATATTTTGGTCCATATTGTCCAGCCTTATAAGAACACACTTGAGATATAATTATATGTGTGGTTTACTGTATAAATGGCACAGGCCACCAGGCTGATGAGCAGGAAGAAACTGAGATTTGATTAATAACTGAATATTAAAACACTAAAATGTGAGTACTACAATACAATATTATTATGACAATCACTATCATGTGTTAACCTGTCATTTTACAGTTGTCTGATTACCCTGACAGCATATGTTCGTTATGATCAGCTTAAAAAGACTTAGTCCACTCGGTAATCTGCATCCACAGCTATATAGAGCTATAGAGCTATAGAAATATAGATAGATGGATAGATTACATGAGGCGATATGCCAGTCATACTTTGTTTTCAGAATGAAAGAACACAATGGGTGATGTTTTTCTCACAGGGGATAATTTGTTAGCTTCACTGAACATGCTAATTAGAGTCTGAGTGCCCACTTAGTTCAGGATGGTAAATAGGATATTGGCTCTTGTCTAAACATCTCCTACAAATCAGCAACATGAGCGTTCTACTTTCTTTCGGCAGCCATACAATCTCTATGTGAATGAAGACACCTGTTTTGCACAGTGCAGAGTTAAAAACCTAGTGAGGAGCGCCACCCTCTGGAGAATGCAGGTCACAAATTACGACTATTCTCTGGGAGTAGAGCCATAGAACCAAACTTGATTTAAGACACTTTTAAAAAGAGGAAAACAAAAGGAAAATATCGGTTTGTGAAAGAAAAGCAAAGAGAAGAAATTGTTGCCACAGCTCAATTTAATGTGCAAAAGATCAGAATTTAATGTGTCATACGTCTAAAACTTGGTCCCGGCCTTCTGTTTCATCTGAACCAGCAAACTTTTAACATGACATTGATCTTTTCTAATCCCAGTCAGACATGTGCAAACAGATCGTGACACGTCCTTCATGTAGATACTCCAGGGGAGCAGTGAACCAAAGTACAAACACAGTGCTGATCCTGTCAAACGAGTACAGGTTCACGGATGCTCGCGGTTCCCAGATACTAAGAGTTAAGGATGAATTATCAGAACCAAAACAACCTGCTCCAGGAGTTCAACAGTAGATATCAACCACAGGTTCAGTCTGTTAGGCCGCCTGCATCTCTCTCTCCAACTTGTTCTTTGCTTCTCTCCTCTCTGGAAAACCAAGTTAATAAAATCCAATCAGTCTGACATCAGTCGCACATGCATGAATCACGGAAGAAATCATTTTTGGTGTGAAAAAATGAGAAGATTCAACCGTACCTGGTTCAGCTTTAGCTGCCTCTGGGACTTCTGGTATCGGCTCAGTAGGGACCTCTGGAAGTGCTATGTCTTCTCCCTGAGGACAGATAGAAAATGTTACGCAAACTAATGAAAACATGACAAAGATATTCAGTTGTTTAGCTAAAAGAATGTTTTTTGTAGTATATTAAATTTACATTGACTGAATAAATCACATAAATCAAAGGGCTTAATAATCTGTACAGAATGGCATATTCTGTTTTACTGTAAGTAATTAAACAAACAGGTATTTAATGCCACATGGAAAACATTAAAAAACTGTTTTGAGGGAATAATCTTGCTCTTGGCTTTTATTTTCAGATTGTCCTAAATAATATATATTTATATGATACGATATTTTACTCAACTAAAAAATACATCAATATATATACACAACTATTTCCACTGTCATAAAACTAATATAATATGTGTAATTGAGAGAGAGAGAAGAGTTAAAAATCGTCATTTGTCTAGTTTGAGAGTGTGTGTGTCATTTGGAATAATGATTAGATTACAACAAGGTTTTAATTATTATGATTCAACCAAAATTATATTCACTGCAGTTTCAGTTACAGCCTGTTATTAACTTAAAATGATACTCGGGCTTTATCAGAATTCTTCCACTGAAGAGACAAATTTTCGACGTGCAGTTTTAAATCCACCCTTGATACTAAGAGTCTCTGAGCTTTAACCACAGCGCTAAACCAGTCGAAGTGCTACATAGTTACCAGCTGAAGCCTGTGGTTACACCAGGCCTCAAAGTGTGTAGCTACACAGTGAATGTGAAGACCATGCATGCTCCACAAACATTCCCCTCACTGATTACAGGTGAGTCATGCAGATTAACACACACCTGAGTGATGGCTTGCAGCTCTGCTAAAACAGCGTCTTCGTCGTCCTGCGTCAAGGCTCCAGCCAACATTTCATCTATTTGCTACAGAAGCAAAAAAAAAAAAGAAATCAGACAAGACAATGGTACATCACTTCCACAGGAATATTTAACTGTGGATGAACACAAGTCATTGTGTTTGTTGGAAAGTTCTGGTTTAAGTGAGAAGCATCCCTTAAACTTGTGTATAATATATCAAGATTAAATAAGCAACAAATAGATCATAGCATTGTTAAAATATCATTTAAAAAGCCTTTGATTTTGGCCACTACTTGCACTGCAGTTTTAATTAATGTAAGTTGATATCAGGCTTATATTGTTTTAAGAAAAGTAGAAATAGCTGATGTTTACCCTTTGATATTCTATTGATTCCTGGGTCTCGTCCAGGATTCGCTCCACATCTTCTATTGACATGATCTGTCACAATCAAGAAAAGAACCAAGATCACACACGGAAAGAAAAGCGATTTTGATGAAAAGAGTTTTCCACTAAATACAAGTACTGAGCTCATAAGTGAGAATTCGGACACGGTTGAAGCATACATCAAAAGATATTTTTACACCAATAAAGTGATCAGAACATTTCTTAATAAAAAAAGGCAGAAAAAAAGCAATATCTACCTGGTGCATACTCCGCAGACAATCATTTCCAACCTTAAGCTCTTCGATGACCTGCATCTCAATTTGCATGAACTCAATATCTTGAACCTGTTGAAAAGATTTGTAAATAAAAACAATTTATATACAAATAACAGACATGCTTGTCAAACAAATGTGGTTCAATAAGATTGAAAAATATGCTGAGAATGAGTCACATAGAATCCTTCCTTTATTAATGTTTTCACCGCTGTCCATATGTTAGTTTGTAAGAGACGGATTTCTACAAAACTTTATAGAAGTGTGTGTCAGAGAAGAATCAATAAAATTTAGGTGTGGATCGAGAACAAGGGACGGATCCAGAACATTGACATTTTCAGTTATTTCCCCGAGAATAATTCATAGATCTTGATGAAAACATTATAAGCTATATTTTAGGTCTTATTTCTTAAAGTCTGTGCAATTTGGTGCAACTTGATCGAATTTAAGGGGACTATTTGGTCCACCCAAAAATTAGAATATGTTATGAATGGAGAGAAAAACAATCTTGGCTCCTCTAACGGTGACAAATAGTTAAATGTTGCTGAATTATGATACTGCAGCAAAGTCCAATAGTGATCTTTATATCGAGAGGGAACCAGAGTAATCTCAAACAACATACCATGCGCTCCAGGTTTGAAAGCTGATTCTCAGTCTTTTCTAGCAGCTGATCCTGATATCGTTTTTTCTTGAGTAGCAGCAGCGCTTTGCTATGATGGCAAATGAAAAAGACGAGGGCTGTTAAGCTGCATTGCACTTATACAAAGAGAAGCATCACTTGTATAGCCATAGCCTTTCTGATTTCGAATGGGTTGGACAAAACAACAGGAGCACTTGTCAACATGATACAAAACAGATTGAAGACTCAAATAAGGTTGAATCAACATCTGAGACTTTTATAGAATGGTTTTAGTTAAGACTTTCATTGAATAAAGGATTTTTGCAGGACTGTCAGACTGTATTCGTCTAAGCTAAGTGTCATTAATAAACTGACACTTGAGTAGGTTTGCAAAGGGGCGGAAAGTTTCCGGTAAATTTCAGGAAACTTTCCAGAAACTTTCCACTGGAATATTAAGCTCGGGAATTTTGAAAAAAAAAATATATACGCAAATTAAATGCTGAGCAATAAAAACATCATTCAAAACTCTATTTTAAAGATGTATGGAATGCAGCACACGCTGCACGTTGAGTTTCAACCCTCCACTGTGCATTCTTCCATCACATGCACAGATAACTCCCAGCATCCTTCACTCTACAGCAGGGCTATTGAGGCCTGCTGTAGTGTGCAGGACTAGTCAGGTAAGTTTCCATGATATTACTGGGGAAAATATATTAGCATGCTGATTGAGGATTGTTCATCTGTTCATCTAGCCTATTTCCATTCATTTATCCATGAATTGTAAAATATGTTTACAGACGATTCCAATTGTTTGGCTAACTATTTATATCTCTGGCATTGCATTATTGTTTTTTTACAAACTTTTTTCTCATCTTATTCTACAGAACAATGCCACGTGCACTCTCTCATGTGTGGAGACATTTCACCCCATCCAATGTAGAAGGAAAGGCTGTGTACATTTGCAAATACTGTGCAAAGACCTATGTTAAGAATGACACAACGATGCAGAAGCATATAGTCAAGTGCCCAAAGTTTCCTCAGGGCTCAAATCAGCCTATGACAAAACAAAATGTTTATATTTATGTCTGTATATGACAAGGTAAATACAGTTAGTATAAATTACCCACAACATTTCCAGTTTATTCCTGTTAATTCCCGTATATTCCCGTTAATTCCCATGGAAAGTTTCCAACTTTGAATATTCCCGGAATTTTTCAACCCTACACTTGAGTATAAATGTACTGCGTTTTGTATTTTTTTTTAAAGCTGGTCAACTATGGATTGTATATTCTTTCAAATCAATAACTCTTTCATTATTTACTGCTGATTAACTTTATTGTGGTGGGAATTCATGATGATTAAGGACATATTACATGTATCATCATATTACACTACTAGATCAGATCCGTTTCAGAAGGTTGCACACTGCTTCGAAGGCAGTAGGTTTCTGATACTCACTCTCTCCTGCCGTCTTTCAGCAGCTGCTTGGCGAGAAGTCGCTCTTTCTCCAGCTGCAAGGTGATTTTCTTTTTGTACTGCTTCAGTCTGTCGCGCTGCTGCTTCAGTTGCTGAAGAAAACACAAAGAGTCACAGATATAAGAAGTAAATGTAGAACTTGCATCAGGGAAATTAACTGAATGCACAATGTATAATTTGGCCAAATAATACACACTACACCAAGTGACACACATGCCTAATGTTTGAAATTGTACAAATACACACAATATAACCTTGAATGTGTATCACTGAACAATATGATAATATACTAATGAACATTCTAATCATGTCAACAATGACATTAAACACATGTAATTTATATAAATTGATTGTTTTGACAGTATCCAACAGAGAGAGAGAGAGATGTTTCTATTATATTAAGTTATTATTTTACTTAAATGTTTATATTTCTAACAGCACAGTCAGAGTACTATGTAAATGTGTGTTGTTTTGACACTGTCTGTTTTTGCCATTAAAGCTCCTTTGAATAGAAATGTATTTGAATTTAGGGATGGGGGGGGGTCTGGCTGGTAAAGCATTGATTACATTGAATCCAATAGTAAACACACTGGCTAACCCGGCTCAGCTAGCACTAGCCTTGGCTGGTGTGATGCTAACGCCGCTAGCAGCTCACCAGAACGGCTCTGTCCTGCTCCGTCACACGGGAGGGTGGAGCCTTTCTCCCAAACACGTTTCCCATTGTTTAGCCACGACCCCCCACCGCACCCCCCTTCGTCAACACACGACCCGTTACTGAACATGTGATCATAGTGAGAAGCCCCGAAACGGCCAGCACTGTCAGACTAGCGGACGACCACCATGGCCACACGGTGCTTCCGTGTTTTCTACGGCAAGCGATGAGTTCGCGTTAACTGGAGCTTGGTACTGGATAAATATCACCCAGTGTGAGTTTCCTGGTGTTGTGGTGATTTATTATCATATCATATTATCATCTATGGCCTGATATTAGCAGCACAAGTAAATTTAATAAAAAAAGTGAACCATAAGCATTTCAAATTAAATATAAAAAAAAATGTTTTTAATTAAATTAAATAAAAAAATTAAATTAAATTAAATTAAATTAAAAAAAAAAAAAACTGCGCGCACATCCTGCGCAGAAGCCCATTGAGCCCATTTTAATTTAATTTTTCTTTTTTATATTTAATTATAATTTAATTATATCGTGTGTGTCATTCTATGCTGCTTTTTAAACACACTTCTGAAAAAATATTTTCTACTTTACCACCTTACTTAAAAGTTACTTTTATATTTTTAGATTTTAGATACTGGAGGATTTAACATGCTTTAAAAACCTATTGTTAGAGAATAACCCAGTAGTTTCCAAACTTGTCTTCTTACGCCTTACAAGAATCACAGTCTGCTGCTGCTGGTTTCCATGTGATGTCCTGAGGCTGCCCCCTGCTGGCTGCTGGGTTCCTCTGCTGCTCTTGCTTGGTTTGTGCAGCTTGTGATTAACTAAAGCTGTCCATAAAAGAAAATCTTTATTATCCTTCAAGGGCAATTTGATGTACAACCAGCAACCAGTTCACAACAAAAATAAACCAATATATACAATGTAAATAAAACACAATATAAAAACCCTATAAGTAGCAGGGGAAAATTAGCTTTTAATAAATTAACTGATAAGTCGACCAACAGAAAATTACCCGTCAACTATTTAGATATTCTAGAAACATTTCATTCTACTTTTAATTTCCTGTTGTGTTTCTAACTATTTATAATGTTGGTGACGTTTCTTTGATAAATGTGTGGAGGTTTTATTACCTCTGCTAAGGAGGTTATGTTTTCACCTCTGATTTGTCAGTCAACATGTAATAAACTACTGGACCAATAACCACAAAACTTGGTAGAAGGAAGTTGCATGGATCAGAGAGGAACCTGTACGGCTTTGTTTTAATAAAACATGCACTTGTCAAAGTGTAGGTGTGCTATGTCTTGAAAAACAGCTTCGGATTCCTATCACTTGTGCACATGTACCAACTTTCTGGAGGCCAAGTATGAATTACGAAGAATGGATTTAAAAAAAAGAACTGTACTTGTGTAACAGTGTATTGTATATAGGTGCATCATTGTCAGCTGTATAGTCATTGTCAGCCAGTTACAGTTGGCTATACAGCCGAATATTGAATTAGCTTGGACCCCTAATGAATGTTTGTATTAAACTATGAAATGGTTTCAATCTCCTTATTCACCTTCCCTCAATGTTTCTCCTCCCTCTCCCTCTCTCCCTCTCTCTCTCTCTCAGCAGTAAAATGACAGGCTGGAGGCGGGATCACATCAGATACCATGCAGCGAATCCAGCCAGAGCAGCGATCCAAGTCGCAAACAGAACCTGTCCCGTTGGGTGTCGGAGGTCGGCCATGGCGAGTTGACTTGCATAGGCCGTTCCACTCGACGCCGCTGGATGCACCAAAAGAGAAACACAAACCTTGACAACAACAACCTCACAACAGTTCCTCATAGCAGCATGATGCATACAAAGAGAAGTATAAAAAGCTACTCATTTTGGCAGCATGGTAGGGACATTTGCTGATGTCACCATCCGTGGCTCCGTGCACAGGCAAGCCAGCATCTAAAACATCCTCCTGGATGAGCTCCCTGTGTGAACAGACACGCTGCGGTGACAGACTGCGGTTAGTCAAAGATGAATCAAAAAAAGATTAAATTATCAGATGCACAATTCAGAAAGCACCGCAAAGTAGAGGAGGAGAAGAAAGAACAATATAGAGGTAAGAATCACCCCGATTGTGGACATCATTAATGTTTATTTTTGTCGACATGACATGATGTGCTATCAGTACAGCTGATTTCAGACTCTTTATATTTTTTGTTATATATTTTTATTGTTTTTTATAGCTTACAATTGTGTCTGCCTGTGTGTGCATCTGTATACAGTCCAAAAGTTATTGTGGATGCATGACAGTTTGCGTGTGTATGTTGGGGGGCGCCAATTTGAAATCTCGCCTAGGGTGCCAACATGGCCAGGGCCGGCCCTGCTATTGAGCATATCAAAATTGGGTATAATTACAACACAGCACATTATAGTGCTCACAGTTTTGTTTCATTTGTCCTTTTTGTGCGGTCATTGCTTCACACCACAGTTATAGAGGCCTGGATTTGAAGTAAATCCCATTCTGCTGTGTTTATTTAGTCCACGGAAATAGTCCCACATGCAGCTGCAGTGCAGTCTTCAAATGTAGCAAAACAGCAAACCCAGCATCTCTGATTATTTGATTCATCCGTGATAAGCAGGTCATACATTGCAATCCAGTGTAACAATAAGATCCAAGATCCAAAATTTGTGGCTGGAAAGGGAAAAAAAAAACCAGGCCACGTCTGTTCACATCACAACTTCAATATTTGATATGGTTTTCATTGATATCTTACACAAGGCCTGATATATGAAGGAATTCAATTACCACAAAACAAAATGGACCTTTCAGAAATCAAATACATCGATGGGTGGACTGTGAACTTGTCATTTATCAGTCATCTCACCTCAAATCAAAATCCAGACCATATTGATCATATTCACGCAGGCCACCAAAGTATAGGAAAAAGCACACACACAAAAAACAGTCTTTGATCCATTCAGTTTAAAAGGCTCTTACTTTGCTTACATTTGAGCAACAAATATCCACACATCTTGAAAGTAACAACAGTTGTGAGATGAAGCTCTCCGGACCCCCTTCACTCCAAACTGCATGCAGGGCTTTCAGAGCTCTGCACTGGTGTGAACTGCTCATTGTCGCACATCTCCTGCTTTCATGTCTCGGACTGGGACGGCAGGGTTTTTGGTCCCGTAAACAGGATTATTCCATGAAGACAGCCGCCGCAGATTAGAACTCAGAGTCTCAATCAGTGCTTCTCTGAAAAGGGATTCCCGGGGCCGCAGGTTACACCTGGAAGTCCGTCCCAAAGTGTCTGATCTGGGCGTCAGTCATAGATAGATAGGTGGTCCTCATACTGGGCGAGTACTGCAAGAAAAGAGAATTGTAAAAACACAGTTTAGCTCTTTTGCCTTTGAAGGCATCATAAGATATCATCAAATGGAATGTTTAAATTATATTAATGTAAGCTTTGGGAGCCCTTGGTTTTGATCATGAATTGGTCTTTGATGAGGAATCAGGGGATAAGGTGGCGGGGGGGGGGGTCATGGAATACGTCACACTGACACACAACAGTCTGTTGATTAAAAAGTGCCAAAGGTCAAAGGTCACACAGCTGACATACTGTTTGGCGCAATGAAGAGGGGGTTGGGTTATAGGTTAAACAGTCTGCACAGCAAGCCAGATAACAGAGACAAGCCCACGGCGTGTTTCGAGAAGTGAAATGGAAATGAAACCAGAACAAGTCAGGAAGAAGTTAGACAAAAAGAAACTTACGGTTTTTAAAGGTCTGAGTCAAAGGATGAAAATGTAGAACAGTTGGTTAAAAAAACACTGGTTAATATTTTGAAGTATTGAGATACTGTCAAAATAAAACTATAAGTAAAATGTGCTGCAGAGCAAATTCACAAAAAAGCAAAAAACAACAACAAACAAACATAACACTACACATATTTATCTCTGCAGCTCCATACAATGTTGTATTGTTAATTCACTGCAAATATCTTTCTCCAAAGTTTCAAGCATCTGTTACAAAAATAGAAAAACAAAAAGCGGCGCCTGTTAGAAACTCAAGGAGGCAAAGTAAAATTCTAAACAATGGTCCACATTCTCTCTCTCTCCCTCTCAAAAGATGTTTCCAATCTGTCAGTGGAGTTCAACCAGCGAGTCAGCCATGCAAACATAAAACTTTACCCGTAAGAAACTTTAAAAGGTGGATTTTCACCAGAGTTATCTATTATTTAGCCTCAGTTCTGGAGCTGCACCACGCACTTATAGATGATGATACAAAAATAAATAAAAGGTGGTTGTGAGGATGAACAAGCAGCAGTGCTCTCTCTCTCTCTATTCAACCCTAAATCATGGTCACTTTAAACATACGTGAATGAATGCATTAGTTTTAACCATGAGAAAGAGCTAGTAAAACAAACCAAGGCCATAGGGATATGAGCAAACACTTGAAGCTTAGCTGGAACACTGTCTGCATACTGATAGGGCAGATACACTTCTGACGATGGCCAGCAGAGGGCAGTCTTCCATCACTGAAACCTCCCTCACTAAATGCTGTCAGTGTGAGGTTGTGTCCATTGGAAATGCAGTGCAGTGTTCGAGGTGCTGCTCGGTGCATGTGTATGGTTAGTGTAGCAGCAGTGTTCAGGTCAGTGGTGCCGTCACACTAGGGACACAAGAGCGCCGTAGGGCCAACGCACCGAGGGCGGGGGGGATCCTCTCCCTATCAGGGGCACGTTCTCATATCGGGGGCTCCCTCCAAACAGCATGGACTGATTCCTGTGACAGAGAGAGGAGAATGAGGAGGGTGAGAGGGGAAAGACAGCGGATGCAAAGACACCACCATTTTTTCTTTCTAAGCTCACATGTAGGGTTGCAAAATTCCGGGAATATTCAAAGTTGGAAACTTTCCATGGGAATTAACGGGAATTAACGGGAATTAACGGGAATTAACAGGAATAAACTGGAAATGTTGTGGGTAATTTATACTAACTGTATTTACCTTGTCATATACAGACATAAATATAAACATTTTGTTTTGTCATAGGCTGATTTGAGCCCTGAGGAAACTTTGGGCACTTGACTATATGCTTCTGCATCGTTGTGTCATTCTTAACACAGGTCTTTGCACAGTATTTGCAAATGTACACAGCCTTTCCTTCTACATTGGATGGGGTGAAATGTCTCCACACATGAGAGTGCACGTGGCATTGTTCTGTAGAATAAGATGAGAATAAAGTTTGTAAAAAAACACTAATGCAATGCCAGAGATATAAATAGTTAGCCAAACAATTGGAATAGTCTGTAAAAATATTTTACAATTGATGGATAAATGAATGGAAATAGGCTAGATGAACAGATGAACAATCCTCAATCAGCATGCTAATATATTTTCCCCAGTAATATCATGGAAACTTACCTGACTAGTCCTGCACTCTACAGCAGGCCTCAATAGCCCTGCTGTAGAGTGAAGGATGCTGGGAGTTATCTGTGCATGTGATGGAAGAATGCACAGTGGAGGGTTGAAACTCAACGTTCCATACATCTTTAAAATAGAGTTTTGAATGATGTTTTTATTGCTTAGAGTTTAATTTGGAATTTTTTTTTTTTTCAAAATTCCCAATATTCCCGAGCTTAACTTCCCATGGAAAGTTTCTGGAAAGTTTCTGGAAATTTACCGGGAACTTTCCGCCCCTTTGCAACCCCACTCACATGTATTCAGGGGGTGGCACGACATTAGCGGCGGCCTGCGGAGGCGGCTGGAGGCTGGCCTGGCTGCCGTGGCTGCTGGTGTAGCTGCAGAAGCTGTGGATGTTGGACCTTCTGGGGTTGTAGGACATCCTCCGCGCCTGAGGGTTGAAGGGATCCTCCTCGTCGATGTCATCGTACTCTTTGTCCCTGCGGCGACGAGGACGGAAACAAGAGAGTGCACGCGTTAACACTTTGCCGGAGCGCACGGCGGGCGGTGTGTAATGGGATCAGGGGGTCGCTGGGTGCTGACCTGTTGCCCATTAGCGTCCACATTCGGAGAGTCGAGCACAGCATGGCAGAGAGAGCGCAGGCAGCCAGCAGAGAGAACAACGAGAGGTAGAGGAGCCCTTCCACCCCATCGTAGCACACACCCATTAGGGCGTCCACATAGTCCTGGAAAGACAAACACATTTTATATATATACAGCATCCTGTGAGAATATTACCTTTCCCAAAAATCTTCTACCTTTATTCGTATATCGATTCCTCTAAACCCAAAGAGATTAAATATTTAATCTGAAGTTGAAGCGACCTTTCCAGGATATTTAATTGACTTTCATAAATTTTACTGGAGCTTTACTTAACCCTGGATCTGTCTGAATCCGATCATATTCATTTAAAAGACCAGACGGGACACTTGTGATCAAACGGAGACAGAAGATGTTTGGATTTTGGAAGACAGTCGAATGAAACAAATTGTTTAAAAGAGGAAACATTGAGTCCATATCCGGTGTGTGAACAACGTTAGATGACAAGTTTGTAAACTTCATACATAAAACACTGCGGTCTCTCCATGCTGAGAGGCGCATGTCACTCTGATGACATGCATGCTACACACGCATTCTTTGTGTGTTGTCCTTGTTACATCTGACTAATGAATCACACGCTCTGAAATCAGGCCTCACTGTGCCATGTGCAATTATTCGCTTCGAATTATTCTATTTGTATCTTTTGTAAATTACACCGACTTTATAATGCAAAGAGTACGTATCACAGGCATCGCCATTACCCAGCTGCCCTGGCGGTTTCTCACACCCACATGCAGTACAGACCAGCACAACCCACAGGAAAGCTCTGGTGATTTAGAAGCTGACATCTGGGAGACTCATTTCAGCACAGAGATGTCTTATTCCCCCCACCACATGAAAAGTAGTTTGACTTTAAAGTCAGAAAAACAGGGGGGGGTGGTGGATGGATCCTGTCTTGCAGATACAGAGCGGTTTGACAATTGCAATGGTGTAATATAAACACGTCAGTCTCAGCGGAGAAGGTATAGCGATAAGGTGGAGAACCGGTCAAGTGGCTTTCGAGCAGCGCTACAAAGCAGCCCTGTTAAAAAGCATCCTGGGTGAACTCTGACCTCACCTTATGCAGCCCGCGGCAGTCCAGCAAGGCTGTCAGCTTCTGCAGACTGAACTCGGTGGAGTTCAAGAGTCGCTGGATCCCCAACAGGTCTCTCTGGATAACAAGGTATGAAAAGGGGGGAGAGAATGACACACACGCCTCCTCGCTGTCTGGCGTGATGGTGTGTCAGGCGGCCACTTACCTCCGCGGTGGGGAAGACGGGCACGGAGAACAGCAGCAGCCCCTGGATCTGGATTTGCATGGTGGTCAGAGAACGATGGCAGACTGTCAGAGACTGAGAGGAAAGAGATAGAGAGAAAGAAACAACATAATCACCGACCAACAACAGACAATGAGAGGATCATATTAAGGAGAGCATTGTTTGGGAACAGCATGTCAACAAGTAATTTGGTGTTAAGTAAGGCTTTATAATGCGCTTAACAGAGGGGACACATTTATTTCCAGACAGATAGGCCCAGATTATCTTTCACCACCAAACGTCGTGCCCCCCCCCCCCCTACCACCCACCCCACCCAATATGAAGCACAGACAAAAGAGCAATATTTACATCAAGTAGGCCATCAGGGAAAAAGATTATCCTTACCTACTTAACGAGCATTATTTTAATCCCTAAATGGATACTGGGACGATAACAAAGCATGTGGGATTTAATAATTATTGATCGTGGCTTTAGCCCATATTCAGCACAGCTCGTGTAAAAATAAACCAAAAAATGCCTTTTTAGTTTTAAATGTAATAAATGAGAAATGGCGGAGTCACATTTCTCACTCATCTTGAAGTGATGCCGTAAAACTAAGTGTGTGGTGGGAAACATTCTTCTAACTGAAAGTCCAGTTGAAGCTCCAGTTCATATGACCGCGTTGGATTAAATCTTCTCAAAAGCCGATTTTATTGTCGTGTTGATGAATTTGTTCGCCGCACGCAGCACGTTATCGTCCGAAGCACCTGGCCGTGTCCCGTAATACCTTAATTGATGCCACCATCACAGCTCCAACACCACATTGCATGGAAATGCAAACTAATTCTGCAATTCTAAAGAAACAAACACTGAGGATTTGTGCTTGTTAACCAAGGTTACACAATAAGCATAAATCCGCTGGCCTTGAAACTAAATAGTGTTAGAGATGCAGCTCGACACGTAATTCCAGGTCTCCTCACACAGTGCAGTTTTTCATTTCGAGTTATTTTCAAAGCCAATTTTTGAATACACAGTTAATTAACCTCTTGTGAAATGTGTCAAAGCGTGTTTGAAAAGTCAAAGAGGTGATAGGAAGGTTCGATTTGAATTCAGAAGTTAATAAAAAGCAAGAGCTGAGTTGTTTAGTCGACTTTATGCATTACATGGAGTAAATTGAATAAATAACTAAAAAGTGTTTCTAGTCGAAAGCAACCTGAGGCAGAGATTATGCGCAGGCTAAAAGATACGGCAACATCTTTGGAGGACCCACGCATACAAAAATAAAGGAAAATTCTGTGATCAAAGTTTATCACTTTAAGTAATTACTGTTTGGGGGCTCATTTTTCACAAAAGCCTATTAAGGCCCAAATGATCAAGCTGCCTCACAAGTAAAAAAACATAAATTAAAACAGCACTGCGTTATCCAGAGCTCAGTAAATAAACAGACAGTTCAGACATTGGATATTTCGTGGATACCTGTTGGAAGGGGTTCGGTAGATTCGGACTGCAGAACAAATAATAGTGCACGACATCTAGATGGAGAGAGAGAGAGAGGGGGGGAGGGGGGGGGGAGAGACAGCGAGGGGGATCAGCAATGAGTCTTAACATTCACCAACGTGTTTGTAAAGTCTGCTTAGAAGAAATAAATCACCTGCACTGAGGGCGTCTGTGGTTTGGTTAACGATAAACTTGTCTGGAGACACACAGAAGTCACTGGTGCCCTGTGGGGGGGTGGGGGGGGGAGGAAACAACAACAACAACAACACTGTAATCTTTGCAAAGTATGCCAGGCCAAAAAAAAGGAGTGCAATATTTATTCAAGCCGTGAACTAGATCCAATTTCTTTTTAGATTTTACACTATGCAGTTATTGACAAATGCTCGGCAACACAAACTATTTGCTTTACAACATTTTTATCACCTTTAAACTCGTGGAGCGAGCGAGCGTCTGGAAATAAAAGCATGCACACAGATGCCTGGACGGACCGGAGCGTGCACAATCTCATCACACACTCACAATCTCATCACACACTCACAATCTCATCACACACTCCTATACATGCAGACGGTAAAAGACATAAACATGCATGCAGAGAAATGTGTGGTATGTAGGTTTTATCGATCCCGTACAGATGTATGGAACACGTTGTGCTGTTGCTGAGTGCGAATGGAATCCCCTCAATGTGTTCATGCTCTTTAAATTATCCATGGAGTGCTACTAATGTGCATGCATAAACAATTAGGGGTCAGGATCACAGAGGTTGTGTGTTTTCCCAGAACATGCAATGGCAATTGTCCAAAAAAAAAAAAAAAAAAAAAAAAAAAAAAGGGAGGCAATTTTTTTTTTTTTTAAACAGAAATTTCTCATGCATGTGCATTATTCATAACTGGAGGTGGAAGGGATCAAGAAGTCTGCTGTGTTGTGGAATCACGCACCGACGCCTCAAGCCAGTTATTTTCTGATGTATTCGTGTCCTATGTTTTTTTTCAAGTCAGCCCCAATCAAAAGGTATCTTCTGACAGCCCGCAATTGTAGAGCTCAGCTCGGAAGACTTTGCGCTGAGCCGAGATCTCCCTAACAAACAAATGATCAATAAAGAAGCGACGGATTGCGACAAAATAAACATGGGACTGGGACTGTAAAGCGAGCTCAGGAGAGAAGAGACGTATCCAACCTCCGTGTCGTCCCTATTTACACTTCTCCAAACTTACTCTCAGATTATCAACACGCCTCTGACCTGAACCGTGAACGCATTTGTTTTGTACAGCAGCGTGTCAGCACCGCTGCTAGATGTCACCCTTCATCTCTATCTCATTATACTACCAGGGACATTTTGTTTATGCTGCAGCTCATCAATATGTATAAATTTATGAGCATTTTCTGGGACACCGCCATCAACTGCTCTCCTCTTAAGATGCGCCGTGCGTTTGTTAGTGAGTAATGATGTACATATGCAACTAGTGCTTGTTTTTTGCATATTGTGTCACATTTAAATGATACTACTGAAGTCGGTGCTCTTTGATAATCCACCTCTTTGATGGGTATCAGCCTACCTGTGAATAACTGGGCAGGGAGACTTATTGAGAAAATCTACCTCGGCTCAAATGTGACTTAACGGTCACAGAGAGCGGCGCTAGAGACGGACTTGAAGGGGGTGAGGGGTTAGACGTTGTAAGGCAGGGTCATGTTGTTGTACTAGAATAAACTGGGATTAGCCACAAACACTGTCCAAGATATTGGTAATCTGGCTCTGCAGTAAAGCTGAGGAGAAGGTCATCAAGACGCACAACATATGTCACCCGCGTGGTTAATTTCTTGGTTCACATCTGTCTCGCCCGTCATTCCGCCTTCACCCTGTCACTTAAAATGGCCGTCCAGATGTCAAATCCAATGGGATAATCCACAGATGCCAGGTCGCTCCGCGGGAGGCGAAGTGATTGAGGAGGGGGAGCCGGGATGAGGGGGAGGCTGTGAAGCAAGTGGTTACCCTCTGTACCCCCGACAGTGTCTCTAATACCAGCTCAAACACACTTAGCCCAGATGTGCTGAACACACGGCTCCCAGAGAGGAGGAGGACTGAAAGAGAAATAAAGCTAAAGGACAACGGGAAAAAAGAAGAGATTCCGAAGAAGCCAGAGCTCGTAATTAATGCTAGGCGCAGCTTAGGTTACAATGCTGAGGCCGAGGGTTGATTAACCCAAAAGGCTGGGGACTTGTAATCAGCTTTACTGCATGACCGATCATAGAGAGGCGCCTGCTGTAAACTAAACAAACACCTTTTAAGCAGGAGGGATGTCCACGGACATATTGACAGTAATACCCTCGGGAGTAATTGCATGAGGTGGGAAGCTAAACCCATGAAAGAAAGAGAGAAAGAAGACGGCTGTGGGTTCTGAGGCCTGTATCACAAAGCCACTTCATCTTAGGTCAGGCTCTCACTGGGTTATCTGGTCGCACAGATCCCAGCACCAGTCGTATAACCTGCGCCGAGAAGCCGGTATCAGCCGACTCTGATAACTCTGGGTTTATCTATCCAGCTGTTTATTTGAAAGGCGAGGAGTTGATACGGTGTGAGATGAAGAGGTGACACCAGAGCTGCAGAAACACTAGAAATAATAACCTCTAATTAAGGATAAAGCTATGAATAAGTGCAACCACTATTAAGCATTTAGTGTAAAGTCTGTATTCTTTGTCTGATGACAGAAACGAATGCACGTAAAATAGTTCAAATAAGTGGTTTCAGGAGAGAAGAGAAGTTACTGTCTGATAAGTTCTATCTGACACAAATGCATTAATTGTTGAGGGAACTATTTAAGTGTGTGAATTGTTATTCAACTGAGTCTTATCATTTATTCTGATAGAAAAAATGTGTAAAAACATCAGTGCTGTCAGGAATCCTGTGGAGGATAAAAGAATCTTTGTGCAAAAACGCAGCGATAATCGTCATTATATGGTTCTGTGGTTTGATAAACCCTCTCTTTGTTTGTCAGAGGATGTGTTTTCAAACCACAGCTGACCCATGAAAAGCATGAAACAGCAAAACTGATTTATAAATATACATATATCACTCTTTATTATTCGTCACTTTATTGTAAACTCTTTTATTCATGCCGAGTTGCTGTCGAGTTTGACAAGGGATCTGATTGGTTGACAGGTTTGGATCTGATTTCTCTGTAGTTAACATAAGCGATAACCAAAAACCCTGGAGTTAAGATGGCTGGATAATTCGAGACGCACGGATTCCATTTTTTCTTCACATCCAATGGACACATCAAACATTCATAATAAGAAGCAAGCATGACAAGATATTGAAGAAACATTCTTTTCTTGTTTTCTCACCACAGCTGTAACAGTGCCGGCTCCCAGTGAGGCCCAGCTCAGGATCAGAGACAGCATCACAAACGCCATGACGCTGGAGTGGGAAGAAAGAGAGGGAGAAAGAGAGAGAGAGAGAGAGAGAGAGTGACAAGGAGATACAGACAAAGACAAGGACACACGGGGGAGAGAAACAGATAAATCAGTTTGTCTTTGTGATCTTCGGCCCTTTTTCACCCAGTTAATTTGATTTATTCTTTTCAGTTTTTTGGGGCTGGGGAATCGTTCTCCTCCTGCCCGAGGACAGAGGCCGCTGCTGGTGCATCGCAGAACAGACGACACAGCCCGAAATTCAATTTATTATGAGGTGATGTGAAGAGAAATTAACTCATGACTTCTTGGCGAATTCACTTGTTAGTTCTCAGTTTATGAAAGAAAAAAAAAAAGATCCCATTCCATGTAGAAATAGTTTGGATCGAGGCCGAGAATTGGTGCAAAAAAACCTCTCTGGTCTCTGAAGATAATACGACTGTAAGTTGACTTTCCGTGTTTTGTCTTTTGTCATCGCTGCTCCGCTTGATTGCACCAGCAATGATTTAATTGGCCGAGCACTCGGTCGGTCACGGACGCATTAGCTGTCGATCCCCGAGTCCCTGTCGATCAACAGCTGCCACGAGCTTTGCTTTGTCGACCTCTTGTTCCTCTCGTCTGTCGGAACTGAAGGACGGTGTAACAGTCTGGCAAACAGTCTGGCTAGTTGGGTTGTATTTGTCAGGTCAAGACTGTTTCATAGTTATCTTGTAGATCTCTGTTGTTTGTTTTAGTTTCATGTTTGCACTCTGTTTCTGTTTGTTTCCTGTTTTATTTTGTAGTCTGTTCCTTGTGTGTTGTTTCTGTCTTCACTTCCTGTCGGTGATTGTCTTCCTCTGCCCTCATGTGTTACACCTGTGTTCAATTGCCCCTGCCTCCCCTGTGTATTTAAACCTCTGTCTTCCCTTTGTCCTCTGTCGGATTGTCTGTTTTTCCTGCGGTGTTTGTTGGTCCTGTTTTTCCTGCGGTGTTTGTTCGTCATCCCTCCCGCCTTCCATGGTGCTTTCATGATCTCCTGATCTCCTGTATCCCCGCGTAAGCCTCGTGATTTGTTTGTTACTGTTTAGTGTTAATGTTTTGTTTGTTTTGTTAATTACTTATTTAATTAAATAACCTTTTATTTTGACTATCTCTGCATCTGGGTCCATCTCTCCATCCAAACCGTGACAGACGGGTTCGGTGAGGTCTAAACATTGTGCATGTGGTTCATGGAAAACATCTTCCCAATATTAAGCACAAGTGACCACTGGCCGAAGCTATATGAGACAAACGCTGTGAGCGAGAGGGAGAGAAACCCAGTAAAAAGGGAAAGAACGGTCCCCAGACGGATGTGAAAAGGCTACTACTGCTCCTCTTCTCCACCGACTCCTCGGACCCTCTTGAAAGCACCAATAAAGAAGCCTGAGAGCACTTAATAATTAGTTAAGGGAGCAGTCCCATCCTGCTCGGGCGATCAATAGGCATTAGTGAGGCCCATCAGAGCAGGATGGGAAAAAGAGATCCTGAGCATCATCTGCTAACACTCACACGTCGACTGCACTAAGAAGCCCGAACTGTGGATTTAGTCAGATATCAGTGTTGGTTTAAATTACTGGCTCTAGTTTACTAAATCAAATAAAACCCTATCCAATTGTTTCTGAATATTTCAGAGCTTTTGAACCCAAACTCACTTTCTCTTGAAACTCGAGTGTTTCTCTCCCGAAATAAATTTAGCAATGATCCGTTGTTTTGGTAATTCTGAGCCTGATGCTACAAGATTAACTTTAATTGGATGTGGACGAAACACAAGACAAGTCACTCGGGAGAGGGGGGGAAAAAACAAGCCAGTGTCATTGTCAGTGTTATTTGAAGATGCAATGCTATCATTGCCACTGTTAATGGAGTGACCTGAAGTATACGGTGCCAGGGAGGCTGACTGCTGCCCTGTCTGCCTGCAGTCTGTGATCCCAGCCCAGGCCGGTGAGCACAGGAGCTGACTCAGAAACAAGCTGAGAGGCAAGTACATACGTGATAAGCAGCCATCGAGATTGCTTGGCCATCCCCAAGCACAAGGCCAGGCAGATGACCAGGTCCAGGATCAGCAGCAGCAGGTAGGTCAGCCATCTATGAAACAGGAGAACGAGAGCATAACAACCCTGATTAATCACGTCTGCTTGCGGACAGCAGACTTTAAGCACAAGTACAAGCCCCGGGAAGTGCTGGCCCGACATATGTTCGCCACTGAATGTGTGAGATCTGTGTGCTGTATATCAGCATTCTTGTCTCCTAGTTAGAGCCCATCTGTTTCAGGTAATTTGCAGCCTGTTGCCTTAATAATTCAACACCACCAAATCCATAGACATGAATTTTTCAAGCTTAGAAAATGTCCTTCACAGGAATGGCCTGGACTTGAAGTGTGTGTGCGTGTTGTGCATGTGTGTGTGTGTGTGTTCTGGACAACCATACACACACATATGCTTATGACTCATCCTCTACAACAAGTACCAGTAGAATTGTCAATTTAATAGCAATTACTGAAAACATTGAGCTTTAGGACATCACGCAAACAAGCAACTTCGAAAAAGATCCTGCATGTTGACACTGACTCACTGTGGTGTATCTGTAATATTGTAGTAAATATTTACACCAAGGTCACTGGAGAATATGATGCACTCATGCAATGAGAAGAAGGTAGCCTGATAGAAAATAAAATACAGCCCGGCCATTCCTCCCCTCATGGAAGACGCCACATGGTTGGAGAAACACACTTTGCCTGATTTGCATAAACAGGTCTGTAAAAATGTTGCCCAGAGCTCAGGGAGAGGGATGAATTCAGAAACAGAATCAGGAAGAGAGGATACAATATTGGAAATCTGAGCCCCTTGTTCGAATTACACTGGGTTGGCTGTGAGATTTGCTGCTAATCAATAAGACCCCTCCACACGTCGCTCATAGCTGCATGAAACCCAATCAAGACCCAGGAGACGGGGGGGGCAGAAAACACACTGTGGCAACTGTCGGGCAAAATACAGTGAGATCTGGTGTTTGGATAAAAAGAGCGCCCCCTTCGGAGACTCGTGGGAATATGCATGTATTCAATTTATGATAACAATATTGAAATAACCCTTATAGTCTTTTAATTCGTCTTCATTTCTATTCTCCTCACATTTGGTATTAGAGCACAGTCACCGTCAGGTTGCAAATTTGTTACCTTATGGCAAAATTGCACAATTAAATCTGAAGTTTTATGCCCTCAAGAATAAAACCGGCTACAGAAGCTCTAAAATAACCCTCACGGTTTGAAGCAGCAACAGCTTTTGATGATTCCAAAATTTGCATTTGCCTCCTGAAGCCCTGCTGGATACTCACTCAGACTACTTTATTGGTTTATTATTTTTATAGGTGTATTGAATTTCATTTTCGGGCCTCTTGATATTTAATAATTTTGAAAAAACAAAAACATGCATCATAGACAGAGGGGATTGATTTCAAAATGAAAACTGCAATCAATATATGCAAGGGATTGCCGGTAAGATTGTATTTGCTCATTAGTCGCTCTGCCATACTTTACATGAGCAAGAAGAATAGGAGCTCAACACGCACAGTGGGCGATAAGCTCAACTTGAGAAGAGGCAGTTCTGCAGGAGTGCAAAGGCATAAATTGCACCTCCAGTTGAATATGAATAATAATGTGAGTGGTAAGTTGAAAATGGCGATCAAGACTGTGCAGCTACTTGCTAATTATCTGGATATCATAACATGGTATTCAAATATGACTCATGTAGATCATGTAGACACTGCAACCTTAACAACTGTGACTTTGACCTTTTGACTTCCAGGCACCAAAATCTGAACGGTTCATCTTTGAGTTAAAGTGAATGTTTGTGACAAATGTGAAAGGATTCCATGATGGCGTTCCAGAGACATGATGGGAAATGTGCTTTTTGAGGCAAGCATGACCTTGACCTTTGGCCTCTAAAATCAAGTGAGTCAATCTTTGAGTACAAGAGAATATTTGTACCAAATTTGAGGAAATTCCGTCAAAGCATCCTTGAGAAATCGTGATCACGGGAATGGGACAGACAGACGGACAATCTGTAATCCTGTTTGTCGCCAGCACGGAGGCATAATAAAAACAAGGCAGCATAAATCAAACAAAGAGCACATTAAATCAATGTCGCCATGGAAGGAGCTGTTGTTGCTTTATCCATAACCCATCAGTGAATCATGCTTTTACGACCTAGTGTCCAAACGTCAGCCTAAACAAGGACATTAAACATACCAAACACATATATAAACACGGGGAACAAACAAAACTATAATAAAACCTGCGATCACGTCAGTGTCATGTCCGAATACACTATTAACTCCAAGTAATAAACTGAAAGTAAAAGTCTGATTTCAGCTTTCCTTTATCTGGCAATTAGGAACAATAGCTTTTCCGGTCTGCGTTCCTGAGGGGATATCACTAAAATCCCATCTGCTCTTTGTCTGGTCTGGATCTTGAACAGCATGTTTACTCCAGTTTCACAAACATGAAATAAAAATAATGTCAAACGCCACAGGGGAGATGCAGAGGCTCCACCCACCTGTAATACTCCACGAAGGCGGTTTGGTCCGCGACGGCTGCCAAGTCCACGTTGACTTTGCTGATGTCGGGCAGAGCGGTCAGCTCGCGGACGACGTTGTTTACCATCAGCTGCATGAAGCGCAGCGCCTGGAGGTAGTCCGGCCGGGTGGAGAAGACCTCATCCAGCCGCGCCAGGTGCTGCTTGAGCCCGGTCTCCACATTGCCCATAGAACCTGCTACCTGAAGAAAAATGAAATAAACACAGGTATGAGATGAAAAGGAAGAAAACAGGAAATATAAACGGCAACAGACCAAGTGAGGAGGAAGTGGGAGAGCAGTCGAAATGAAAACAAGGTCAGAGGGAAACAGGAACATAAATAAATTCATAAAAAAACAGATATTCACAAAGAGAAGATTGAAAGTATGGAGAGAGAGAGAGAGGTCAAAGAACCAAAAGGAGCAGTCCCTGGAGAGAAGATTAACTTTTCTCTTCAACCGTGTGTTTTATTCAGATAAACAATGTAAGAGTGGAATACTGATAACGACACCAGGGAGACCTGATATCACTGGGGTGTTTGATAGTGAGAACAGAGTCGGAGGAGGCATGGTGGTGCAGAGTAAATACATTTTCCTTTTCAGTTTCAACAAAAACAATGTGATGCAGTAAACGCCTGAAACTTCTCAGTATCAGCCGAGCTAGAAATAGGTACATTTTAGCTCAGTGCTGACGGGGGGGGAACGAGTTTCTCTCCACCGTAGCAACATTTGACTTGAGGTACTTTAATAAATAATTTTCAAAAATACATCATTTGAACTGTGCAACAAAATTGGTCCGCCAGGGCCTTTTTGGTACGGTGATGTTATTTCTTCCAGCATTTTTTAAATGTTTCATATCGCAAAAGTCTGCACGGGCTAAGCTAAAATGCCAAGCAAGTCAATAAACCACAGTAAATGATGAAAGTATTGAAAATCGCAAAAAGAATCCATATGTTGTTTGATCGATGTGAGTTTTTAAGAGATTCCCTCTTTTCTCTTCTCCTCTCCCCTCACTCATTCACGGTTTCACCGCCCGCGAGGAAATGTAATGGCTTCGTCCGTGATGATGTAATGAGGTGAAAGACAGAGGCCTTGTCTTTCTGCTGCAAAAACAATGAAAACTTCTCGATGGATTTAAACAAGACGACTCTGCTGCCATTTTGGGGAAGAAACGTATTGTTGCTATCACATTTTACACTGCACTTACATAACCAAATGTAATGACATTATCACACGGTCCATTTCCAGAGGGTCAAAGGCCAAATCCCATTGTTAAACAAAGTGTAACCCTGCCATCAACATTAAAACATCGAGTAGAAAGTTAGCATCTTTTAGCTTAGCGCAAAAACAGAAACCAGGGAGAAACGAGTGTGGCTCCTTCCGACTGTCACTAAACCCTCCAGCACCTCAGGGTTCACTAATTAACCAGCTACAATAATTCATTTGTTTAATGAGTACAAACAGACAACAACATGAAAAAACAATTAACCGTTTTACTGAAGAGGTTTTCGTTCCTGACTTTTAATTGGAACCTCCGCTGTTTGCTTGTCAACTGCACATACGGTATAACCCCCCAGTAAAAACAGCAAATTGCTCTTTTAACATTTCGGTTTTATAGAAAAAACAAATGAGATATAATGTGTTGGTGAGCTTAAGACTGAGGCTAGCTGTGTGCATTACTTTTACCAGACAAATATCGAATTGTTCTTCTCATCTACTGTCAACTATAAAGCCAAAAAAGGTGAATTTCCCAAAATGAACTATTTGACTTAAGGTCAAAGATTAGATTGTGACGTTTCTGAAGTGTTGTTATACTTGCAAGATAAGTGACATTATATATATAAAAACAATTTTTTTGTATATGCAAATGAGGAATCTAATTTATTTTCGCTGTCATATAAACTTTGAGCGTAAAACATATTAAAGGGAATTTCTGATATCATCTTTGCATTGCTCCATATATCAAACAATACTGTCAACGGCCATAAAGAAAAAGAATCAATTTTCAACATGTTTTTTCGACATAAAATGTAATGACAAAAAAGAAAAGAAAACGGGCTATGAATGATAAAAAGTATTTCAAGCAACTCCCTCTGTGAAAACCTTCTGAAAAGGAATAAAGACGAGTGCTGAAGTGGAGATTTCTGTCTCATTGCCTTAGAAAATGTCTCCAGAAGACACGGCAGATGCAAATATCTCAAAATTGACTATTGCATGAAAAAAAAGAAAAGAAAACAATGCATCAGCCTGTAGTGTTACACCTCGGCAGATGACACATGCCCACCCACAGCACAATGACTTCACTGAAACAGCGTAGGCTATTTGAGATTACACTGAGTAGGAGGCTCCACTAATTCTGACCAGCTGTTGTTTTTCTGTGTTCTAATCTGCAGCACTTTCCAGGAGTCCCAGCGTCTTTATCTCTCATCCTCTCTCAGTCACACCCTTCACTTCTTTAACGAGAACTCTGGGTACGACCGACCAAAACTCGCCCCAGAGATAAAAAAAGTGTATCTCAGTCTTCTCGACACCACAACGTTTACGACCCTCTTGATTCTACTCGGGGTGGAAGCTTCTGATGGTTTCTAAAAGAGAGAGAGTATCCACGTGAAGATCGAGACAAAGATTCAGGCCCATCCTCCACTTCAGCACTCCCAAGGGGGGATGGCGGGGGGGGGGTAGAGAGTGTGTGATTGCCAGTAAACTGCACTCACTCCCCACCTCTAGGTTCATCATCTCTCACAGCTCCTGCCACAACACCCTGAATCTTATCTGCGAGCAGAGTCTGCCCGAGTGTGAGAAATGGGATCCATCAGCCCGCTGCTCCGGGTGATCTGCATTTCCCTAATCTGAACCGTCCCGTCTCCCTTTAAAATGGATTAAAACTCACTTCTCCTGAAAGCGGGTCACAAGGAGGCCTCTCCATATTGGACACGCCTGTTAAACAAGACTGATTGGCCCACAGCGCGCAACTTTGCCGGCGTGCAACTTAACTGTGCCGCCCGATGCCTTCAGTGATTTTATACATCGGGAGATTTATTGCATCGACCCGTGACGATAAAACAATATGTGATCAGAGTGCTTTTAAAGACAGGCAGGGTAAAAAGAGGCTGCTGACGAGTGACGTTCCAGGGAAATGATGGACGGCGCAGGAAGTGGCGCTATCGCTCTGTTTCAAGAATCACAAGACGGCTATCGCTTTCAAAGAGGAAGAGCTATATATCTAAGTGTAAACCAGGGTTATAAACGGGAGTGGATGTGCTGTGATTGCCGTGTTTTCTCATCCATTATTTTCCCGGCAGCGGTGAAGAGCTCTCAATGATACGAGCCGAACACTGGGAATGAGGCTAAAATAAAGAACGCCTGTGCACGATCGAAAGTCCCCTTCAGGAGGAAAGAGAGGATGGCCCTTTTCATCAAATCCTCCCCTCTATGACACACAAGGATCCCTTACAGTGTGTGAGGTGCATAGTTTGTGGAGAGAAGAGCCTCAGAAAGCCATCAGTCCTGTCAAACACCTCTCACTCGTGAAACAGAGATTATGTCGCTCTTGTTTCTATTTGCTGTACTCGACAGATCTGATGTCCAACCAGTGTGTGCAATATCTGTAAGGCTTCAAGGTAAAGGACAATAGAAACACGCACAAAGCGGAAAGAAAGGATTCTGTAGAACAGTTCAAATTTTCAGTCTCGAGACAGAAGACAGACAGAAGCAGAGGCAGCTTCACGGGATGAACAACCGGCCAACTCATCAAATCTGTAAGTGGAGTACATTACATCAAGCCAGGAGTTTGTGAGTGAGAAAGCCTTCGTCTCCCCCAGGGAACATCTACGTTTCTCATGCACTCCATCATGCAACAGTATCCAATCGATACCAAGAAACCACAGAGAGAGTCAGTCGCCAGGATGTGAAATCATCAAATCTAGTTCTGGTTTACTTCCTGTGGAAATTGTTTAACTCCTAAGCTTGAAATAATTCAAATGATTGTGAGTTTATTATCTTTAGTTTTTGGTTGTTTGTTGGATCGAAAGGTTACGGACAAACTACTGGCAACATTCCACAGAACTTGGTGGAAAGATGCAGGGGAAACTAGAAAATTGTTAAATTTAGTTATAGATCAGGGGGCAGATCCAGGATTTTTTTTTTCCAACATTAATAAGAATAGTTCATGGATCTTGATGAAAAACAAAAATACATATTGCGGATACAAATACAAATCTGGCTCTGCTGAATTAAATTGTGATTTCATAAGAAGACTGTCAGGCCTTGGTGGAGGTATGCAAGGTTATGTCAAACTTTATGGTCACTGGAATTTCTTATATTTTGTGAACCACATCATTCAGTCTGAATACAGCTTTCAAACTTACCATAGATGTGAATAAAAACACAAATGAATTTAAAAAAAAACTCTCAAAACATTATAACCTTCAGTAAGTTGTCATTTTGCAGGGTGTGCCTAATAAATCGATAACTGACCCTCTCCCTGTTATCACAAAAAACATTGTGTCATCTAAATTAACTAAATCTGAATATGTTATGTCACTGAGAGGGTGCACACAAATCTGTTTGTGTCCATACATTAATATGATGTGCGTGCATATGAGGCCATTAGGTGGATGTGTGATACTGATATGCAGACACACACACACACACACACACACACACACACACACACACACACACACACACACACACACACACACACACACACACACACACACACACACACACACACACACACACACACACACACACACACACACAGTTCAGATACTAAGGCTGAGGGAGATGGAAAGAGGAGAGGCTTAACATCCATTACTGTACTGCAGATGGGAGTTAATCCTCTTCTTCCTCATTGTGATTACTGCTTCTTGCAGGGCCTTGTTCTGACTCCCTTGCTCGCCTTCCTCTCTCCACCCCTCCCCCCCCCCCTCCACCCCCCCTTAAGCCTTCCAAATAACTTCCCTGAAAGCAGGTCAGGAGTCGTATGTAAAAAAATCCCTATTAACAAATCCCGAGGAAGCCGCCACCTCGATTCCTTCACTGTGACTAAAAGCGGATAGAGACCCCCTGCATTGGGGTTCCATTCTCTCAGACAGATGCACACCCCATGAATAAAAGGAGAAGCCCCGGTGTCTACCAGCTGTGAATCACTGTTACCAAGCAGACTGAGATAACAAGCCAGGAAAACATAGAAACACAATATAGTGTGCTGGTAATTGAAAAAAGAACACTATGAGACGTATGAGACAACTGGTTATTCAGAGCAAAACGAATGTTAATTTCTCTAACAGCTCTGACACATTTACTGCTCAGTGAACTTGAATCAACTGTTAAATTGCAAAAAAAAAAAAATTGTGTGGTGACCACATTTAGGGCTCCGTCATCAGACACCTTGAAACTGATCCTGCATTTCTATCTTGCACTATCGCATAAAACAAAAAAAGACAGTGAGCTGTGTATATAGGTGGGTGTAGAATGCATGTACGTCCTTCTCACACACACACACACACACACACACAAACACGCGCATGCTTTGACTTTTCACACAAGCAGATCTGTTTCCTTTGCAGAGAAGCATCCATCTGCAAAGTCGGCCAGAATTCCACCAGGGTGCAAGCTGCCCTTTTTTTTAAATGGAACAGGAGTTGGAACTCGTTTTGGTTTATTACATCCTTGATTAACTTGAAGACATAATAAAAACCATTTTGAACACTTGAACTATGCGTTTCGCCATTGAAAGAGCAAGAAGTGGATTTGGCTCTTCCCTTAATGCACTCGTGCCATGTGCTTGGGATCATGGATGGATGATGGATGGATGATGGATGGATGAAATAGAGCCCTGAGTGACTGTGGTGATGCAAGTGTCGGGATGTGGATGAGATCCCGGTGTGATTCTCTCACCAGATTATTGATGCCACCCAGTGTGCGGTTGGCACTGTAGAGGGAGTAGGTCAGCTGGTACACCCCGTCGTTGGTCTCACTGTTACCATAGAAACCCACTCCCACAGCCGAACTGTGAGAAACAAAAGGAGAGATTCACATCAAATGAATACACAAATTAATTCACTGTTTGTTTTGTAATGCTACTTCTGGATGAGGGATTGCCTGAGGTTATTAGAAGATAATTAAGACAAATAAATCATAATTTCCCAAAGGGGAAACTTCGAGCCTTTAGGGGAGTAGAGCAGCTTGTGTATTACACCAGCAAAGGGTCTATGTTGGTTTTTACAATATGTATTACTTTACATTCATAGAATAAAACATGCCACTGGCAAATAGGAATTTATTAACCAATCCATGAATAAGTAAAAAAGGGAAGTAATCTGTTTTGCTTATAGTGGTTTCTTACGTGTCGAGACTTAAGAGTTAAAAATATAAAACCTCTATTTTCAGCTTTGGTAGTTTTGAATTTCTTATCCCACTCTTGGCTAAAACCACATCAGAATTCAGCTCCACATCTGAAAAAGTATCCGAGTGGAATACACAGAATCCCGGTTCCCCACCTTCCTGCAGCCTTTTGTGACTGCGCCTGAGCCTCCGTAATGTGGAGGATTAGTGTCCTAACCCCCAGAGTCAGTGCACTCCTGCTGCTCCCAGTCTGCAGCGACATGAGCAACGACACAATTTTCATCACACCGGACTGCGCTGAGGTCAGTCCACAAAAAAGTCGGGGGGGTTAGCGGCACTTCCAACCAAATTCTAGGGCCCGTTTCGGAGGAGGGAGCTCATCAATCACACTTGGGATAAGGAACAGATCAGAGCCAGATAGTTGTTTGTGGGACACAAACTCTAAAAGGGCTAAGAGTTCTAGTTTACTCTCACAATGATTCATAAGACTATTAACACCGTCCATCTGTGCTGTGAAAGCCCCTCAATCTCCCTTAAACAAGTTAGGACACATGGTCAGCTTAACCAGCACCTGAGACAACAAAGGAAGCTGGTGAAGTTCACCGAGAGGATGTGGTGACTTGTTTTATTTTAGAAGTGAACACATCCTGTCACTGAATGCTTAGTGCAGAGGTGTATGATTCGTATTGTGAACGCCAGCGAGCTTCCTGCGGATGTAAACCCCTTAAGCATTATTAAAATCATCGCCTGTGTATCTCTTCCATTGAATGAGTCCCTCCTCCGGGTTATGATAAGGGACACCGGGTGGGGGGGGGGCAGGTTCTCTACAATCTGGTCCGAGTTAAAAAAAAAGAAGACACAATAACAGTAAATCCTCAAAACCCAAAATGCGAGGACTTGATCATGAAATGATTTCATTCATTTAGTTAAGAGGAAACTAAAATACCCAGATTGCTTTTCTGTCAACTCTAAGTGTTAGACTCTGATCAACTTTGGCCTCCTGCAGGCCAGGAGGATGGTTGCTTTATCTTGGAGAGAGACTGAAGTATTGTCTACACAATCTTGGATTAGAGAGATGGCAATGTGTGTTACATTAGAAAAGCTAACATATGTAATCAGGGGTAAAGCACAGGAATTTGAAGAGGTGTGGGCACCCTTAATGGACTTTCTCAGGCAACGGTAGATTATATCTATCTGTGGGGATATCGAGTGTGACATTTTTTGTTTATTTTATTTATTATTGTTGTTATTTTACGTAGCTATGTATGTTTGTGTGCGTGTTTATCTTTATTTTTTTTTTTTTTTTGTATGTATGTGTATGTAGTGAAGTTAGCCTGCATTTCATTGTGCAACTTGTGTGGTATGTGTCAATGTGTTTTGTAGGTTCTTATTGGAAATTAATAAAAAAACATTGTTCAACAAGAGGAAACTAAAAAATATCATTTCACGCTTTTCACGACATTTGTGTTCCCGTGGATCTGCAGCAGCCCGGACAATCAGCTCTTCATTAACCCGGTGGCTAACCCTGGTGACACGTTAGCCACAATAAAGACCCACTAATGATACAGCAACCAAATGGTAATGACACCATCATGGGGCAGCGCGGCCTCAAGGGAAGCATTAGTGGCGGGGGTTTTTTTTGTGGCTGCTGAAAAAGGCTGCAGCAGCTGGAGGAGATAACAGGAACCAGCACATTAAACAGTAGGACTCGGGATATTTAAGTGTCTTTGTTCCTCCGAGGATAGATAACTCCACAGCACACCCTGAAATAACTGCACCTCCGGATTCACATCGTGCTGCGAGCGGAGCCGAACAAACGGCCACACAGGGCGAACAAATAATGACAGTAAACGCCTTGATTCTGTGCAGACCATCGCTCCGGTGACACACTTTAATAAATCATACCAGGGTTCAAAACTGGCACTGGGACTTAGGATTTTTTGGAATATTAGATTTCATTTCAATCTTTAACCGGCGTTCAACCCCAGTCGCTCTCCTGGGGTCAGAAATAATCTGCCACAGGAGGAGCAGCAGCCCTAAAATCCCCCTTTTTATTCCTGTTTAAAACGGGAATGTAATTCTTCTTGAGAATCTTCTCGATAAAACTTCATCGGTGAACAACCAGATCTTTCAAGTGCATATCAACTCATTTCCGCTGATGAAAATCCCATGATCAAACAGGAAAGAAGGGCAAAATATGTACAATGGAGCTTTTTATTGCATAACAGCGTCACTTCCAGTTTAGCTAGAAAATACATTATGGAAGCATCTATTCAATTAAGCTGATCCTGCTACGGCTACAACTTTAACAACACCAGTCAAGTAACTTAGGGTTAAACATTAAAAAACATGTCAATAGAAATGACTTTACATTATCATTACAGACAAAATACTATTCTAGTGGGTACAAAGAAGAAGTATATGAATGTATCAGGTTGGTTTAAAGCTGCAGTATCGTCTCTACAATGTCATTCTAATTTAGTAGAGGTGATTGAACCAGATGCCGTTTGTAATAGTTTATATTTTGAGCTTTACGTCTATTTTAACATCCATCGGAGCGAGCTGCTATCTGAGCTGAGATGAGCACTTTTGAGCAAAGGACAGAAACCGCAGCTCCTCTGCTAAACAGCGTCATGCCCAGTCACTTAGCATCACAACAGATCTTGTGTGCTGCGGCGGTGGTTTGGGTCCGGACACAGAAAAACTAACAAAGTTAAAACCCAACACTTAGATAAATGTCACAAGTTGAAGCAGCTCCGTGTCCGCAAATTCAATCAAGCCGCTTTGGGAGATTCGTTTGTTCCCATTTCAATTCTGCCAGGAGGATTTTTTTTTTTTAAAAAGTGTATTAAATCATACAGAAGTGTGTTGGAGGACATGGCGCTGGAGGTTTTATGGAACATCCTGGCTGTTGCGTGCTCTGTACAAGAGACTTAGAGTACCTGCTACGCTAGTTAGCTACACTGATTAGCTTCACTGGTTGAATCATTTAGAAAGTAAAGAATTGTAAATCGATTACGTGTGGCTGGTGGAGGTTTACATTGCATTTTTTTTTCTTACAGCCTACTACCGTCAACTGCTCTGATCCGAAGCCAGTCACAGATCTAACCGTGGACTCACATTTTGTTTGACATAAACAGCAGATTAAGCCGAGTCATTTGACTTTGCTTTGTGTTCTTTGAAAATTCCATGCTTGTTGAAGTAAGTCCAACCTTTGGTCAGAACTGCCTCCCACTAACAGTGAGTCAGTTATTTCTAATTTCTGGTTCCTCTTCCTAAGAGAGGTGGAACCAATTACTGTAAACCTCACGCTGCCCCAATTAAGCAACACATTCTGCAAAACTCGAAGAAAACAAAGAAGAGCTCTCCTTCACCTCATTATGTAATAAGCCAGCTGTTGTGTAGCTGTGGGGGCAGACATACACTCATTCTGTTTACTGTATCTTTGTGTGACTTTGGAATAAACCCAGAATTGTAACCATAACCTCGTGTCCACGACTGGAGAGAACTACACTTCTTGAATGTCTGGATTCAATGCCTCCGCTAAGGAGGTCATGTTTTTTTCAGTATGCATATTTTGTGTTTGTTTGTTTGTGTGTGTGTGTTAGCAGTATTACTCAAACACTACTGGACGTTCTACCACAAAAAACCTGGTGGAGGATGAGAAAAGAACCAATTAAAATTTGCGGCGGATCCGGATCAGTTGAAATCTCCAGGAGCTTTTTCCACTTCATCATTGTGAGATAATTAATTGAACTTGATGAAAAGAATCAGGCATGTTTAGGGCACTGATATCGATAAGTGAGTGCATTTAAGGGGACTGTTCGGCCTTGGTTGATATCAGTGCTTTACTGAGTGTTACTCTAGCGTGTGAGTGTGTGTTTTAATTGCTTGCACAAAGTAAATGAGTGAATTTTTCAAAGAACTAGAATGGGACTCAGAGGAGTGTATTTCCACTGCTCAGGCCCAACACAGTCCCCTGATGAAACCACATTTCAATTCACGAGATCCAGATTATTGTATTTGGATCTGCCCCAAATTGCGCACACTCATAAATATCAGTCCACTACACATGTCGGATGTTTTTTTTCATAAAGACACATTCGTTATTCCTTGATATATCAATGGAAATCCTGGATGGCTTCTTCCTGACCCGCGCCACATCCTTCCACCAAAGGTTTTGTGATTATCCGTACTGTAGTTGTTGCATAATCTTGCTCACAAACAAACCAACCAGCCAGAAAGCAAACATACAGGGGTAAAAAACACAAGTATTACTCACAAAGGCATTATTGGACCATTCAAACTCACCATATGATGAGGCCTGTGAGGACAGCGGCCCAGGCCACACAGCGGTTATCGGGTCTTTTCGTGTCCTCGTCTATGTCCTTGCGGCAGCAGCAGACGCAGACCATGTACACCAGCAGGATGAGGAGGCTCAGGCCCAGACCCACGGCGCCGACACAGGCTAGAAGTACCAGAGACTGAGAGAGGAGAGAGGGAAGAGGCTTATCAACAAGGCCCGGGACCCCCACCTGACTCGGACTTTTATTCCACCCCCACACCTCTAGGATGTGTTAAATTAACACATTATATCATATCATATTATATTATATTATACTGCATTACATTGCACATTGCAATCTGACACTGTTAACTGTTTTGCATTTAGCATTTCACTTTTTACTTCACTATTATCTTTTATATATTTTTATTCAGAAATGTTTATGTCAAAATAAACGTGACTTTGTATAAATATTGGAAAAAAGTGAGTTTATAAGAAGTAAACAGTGAGTAAATATATACTGGTTTCCTATTTTTTATTGCTCTCCTATGTATGTTGTATTTATTGCGTTTTTATGTTTCTATGTTCATTGTTTGCACCAATAACCAGAGCAAATTCCTTGTATGTGTTAACGTACTTGGCAGTAAAATAATTCTGATTCTGATTCTGATTCTTAGATGCAAAACAGACAGCTGAGGTCAACCGTATGAGTACAGCGAGAACTTTTCGGCACATCATCTCAACGAATATCTTCGAGGAGGCACTCGGCTATTATGTGTGGTCTCGCTGTGTCAAGCAGCCTGACCCCCCCCTCCCTCAAGTTGGACAGCCTGAGTGAAAACAACCCACCAGTATCAAACAGCAGTCACGTGTGTGGAGAGACTTTTGATGCGAGTGTGCAGCTATACATTACATTTCATTTAGCTAACGCTTTTATCCAAAGCGACTTATAATAACTGCATTCAACCCCGAGGGAACAAACCCAGAACAACATGAATCAAGACAGTACAATTTCTTCGAAATAAAGCAAAACTACAAAGTGCTATTGGTAAGTGCCATTTTAGTGCTACCAAAGTGTTAGTTTCAAAAGTGGTAAGTTTTTTATTTTATTTTTTTTATTTAAGGTACAGTCTGAAGAGGTGTGTTTTTAGTTTTCTGCGGAAGATGTGTAAACTTTCAGATGTCCGGATGTCAATTGGGAGCTCATTCCACCATTTAGGAGCCAGGACAGCAAACAGTCGTGATTTTGATGATACCTCATCCAGTGATGGGCATTAACACTGCCGACTCCTGCCCACATTAAAGGGAATAGAAACAGGAGTGCGGTGGTCTTGGGGGCAGAGAGCGCTCACTGAGAATCTCGATTTGGTCTGTCAAGTGAAAAGTTGGAGAGACCGCGGCTGAGAGGGAAAACAGAAAGGAGCCGAGGCTGTGGGGGGGGGGGGGGGGGGGGGGAGTGTCATGTGATGCACTGGCTTTCATTCAGTCTTGTGATTCCTGAGAGGAGAAAATATTTAAAGCCTGAAGGATCGAGGGGAACAGAAGGACACTGATGTAGGGAACATAGAAGGAGACGCTGTATTGAAAAGTGTCTGTCGGAGCTTCTGCACATGAAACTTTGGATTCCTCCAAGATAATAATAATAAAAAAAAAAAAAAATCCCCAAGGAACCATGATTGTTTGATTCTGCAGAGCTGTCAAACATACAGAATATTCATAATCTTCCACGGTTTAATTTATTTGTTCCAGATTATACCCGTTTAAAATCCTGTTTTTTATATCGAGCAAACTTTCTTATACTTGTGGGCCACAAGTCACTTTATCTTTTCATCTTCACACCACCCTCACGTGACGGATCTCCACCCATTCGTTCTTTTCCTGGATTCCAACTCACAACATTTGAGACTTGATTTTACTTGCATATTATTAAGCACTGAAGTTTTAATGCCCACTAGTTCAAAGACCCTGGTTCTTTCTGACCAAGTGGAGCTACTCCTTCTCTACGACATCTGTGACTTATTATTCTAGTTGGATGACAATGACATTGTGAGTGAATTATAGATTATGTTCTTTTTGCGTAGTCTAACTAAAGTCCTGCATTGTTCCAACTCTGTTATGTCCCGCTGACCAATATTACCCTCTTAGTTCTTCTCATCGAGTAGGTTAGCAAGTAGCAACTAGCAAAGACTACATAACTGTCTGTTGAGGCAAATACTGAGATCAATGGTGGCCTCAAAAACAGTTTTAATTTGAAGATTTTATTTGATATATTTTCTTTCTTTTCTGTATAACGTTGCATTTTTTTTTTTTTTCTGTTTTTCTTTTTCTGTTGTTACCTTGTGTTTTTGTTGTTTTGTTTGTTCCTGAAGTTATATTGCCCCATCCATGTCTGTCTGGACACATTGGTGTTGATTGTTGTACTCATGTTTGCCTCCTGTCTCTGTAACGTCCATTCAGCATTGCACTTATATATATTGAAAATCCTTCAATAAACAGATTTTGATTTGAAAAACAGTTTTCAAAGTGAACGCGCAGAAGAAAATAAACCATAAAAAGACCGACCACGACTTGACATAACTTTAATTGTAACTTAAAAAAACATATATAGGTCAATTCCAGAAGTGGTGTCACATGAGCGGCCCTACTTAAACTGGCACCGTGGGCCAAAACCTTAATCCAATGATTGCTAATCATTGTTTTTTTTAAGGACACCACTGACACTGACACAGTTTGTCGAGACAAGGTGTGGAGAGTCTGGGCTGTTTCTTTTCAAATCTGTTTCAGATTTCCTGTCACTGTGGCACAGTTAAGATCCCTCAAAAACACAATACTGCAAGATTCACTCTTTCCTCCAATTTTCCATTGTTTTGTAATTAGACATGCAGGCACTTCCATTTCCAACGGCTGCATCGGCATAACAAGGCGAAGCATGCAGCAGAGGGAGGACTGAAGAGAGACAGAAAACAGCTACAGTGTCAATAGTCATTGATTTTGGTCCCCCCCCCCCCCCCAAAGTATGTTGGCATGAAGCTCTCAGGATGAAATAGTGAGCTTTAAGGGTGGAGGCCGTGTCTAATTCAATTAAACAGAATACAACCAGCTTTAGGGATTGCGTCTGTGCCCGTCTGGTCTGCACTTTCCATTTTTTTTTCAGCGTGTCCAATTAAGAACACGAGTTATTTCTCAGCAGGGAGGATGGTGAAAAATGACCTCTGGATTCAGACATGCCCCGGGTGGGGGGGGGGGGGACATGCCTGTGCCACGTGTGTCTTCGCACCATAACACATGAGAAACTAATCTCTATAATCATATTCCAGGGGATACGTTGCTTGAAATAGTCTTGAAAGAAAACTCTGAACAGAATCGATCCACAATGTTGCTCACGGGGCATTTACCGTTACTTGCTCTGTGAGATTGAAAGGGGGGAGTGTAAGATATCGATGACATCACTGCAGCTGCCAACCATACTCTGCTGCTATGTGGCATGACTTGTTTAGTATGGCAAGATTCGGTCTGATCAGATTGAAAAGACAAGGTAGAGACAAACATAAAGAACAGAAACCAAACCCAAGAAAAACAGAATTAAATGAACTGCATTATATGGAAGTGGAGAGGTAACAGTGCAGCGAGGGGATTTCAGATTGAAAACTATTCCATCAGAGACTTTTTTTTTTATGCACATATACAATAATGACTCTCATCCTGCCGCCAACATTATTAAACAGGACAGTTTTTGACATTTATTTATATGGCCTCAAATGGCTGCATTCACTCTGGGTAAACAATATCACTTTGTTTGTGTTATCCACTGAGGCAGTTTCTCTAGCAATCATCTCAACTTAGTTCAAGTCATGGAGGAAAAAGCCAAAAATCTTCTTCAGTGAATAAGTTGCTTATGTTGCAAGGATGATCATCCAGTGTGATTTCATTTCTGTTACAGTGGATAAGGATGGTCACTTTTTGTTAGGTAAACTAATAAAGCTGAACGTTTAAATGTATCAAAAACAAAAGAAAAGTTGTATCTCTCTAATTATTGTGTGTACATGGAATGTAAATAGAAGTCCAGCGCACAGTAGCTGTTTACCACCTGGGACTTGAGCCAACTTACTTAATACAGGTCATGTGTCATCATGTGAGAAGTGCAGTGCAGTATGAGTTCTTACTTCCTGACTCCAACACTTTGCCTTTCATTCACAGAAACAGCTAATATTTAAAAGCTTATTTTTGCAGTCACACACAGCGATTTGTCCAGAACAGTTTCTAAAAGGTGCATTTAAATATGTTGTTGAACGTTTTTGCTTCTTTTTTTTTTTCCAGGTGAAATTCTCTACGTGCGCCTTTACGCACAAACACAGTTACCAACCTGCTGGTAGCTCGCCTCCCCCGGTTTGAAAGTGCTGTCGACCGACTGGAAAAGGAAATTGAAGTGAGGGAAATTGTGCAGCCAGTATGTCCACCACGGAGCCACATAATCAAGCCTGGCAGTGGCCATTCCTGCTTGAAAAATCCCGGACAGCAGCGACCTTCCGTTATTTTTGTTGTTGTTGAGACCTTGACACTAGAATATTCCCAGGCTTTGCAAAAAAAAAAAAAAAAAAGAATATATAAAAAAATAAAAAAAGACGCGTCTTCTGTGGAGGTTTCAATTACCACAGAAGGTTAAAGAGGAAGTTGTTCCCTTGCCATGACAACCTCAGAGCAAGGCCGACTGTTGGAACTTCTCACTGCGGCTCCCATAGTTGTGCGTAAACTGCTGAGTTGCGCAACTAATGGAGAATACACAGCTTCTTGGCTCGGTGAGGGCCAAGCGTCTGGATCCGAGACACGGGATCCAGTGACGACACGAACCTTCCTCCTTTAACAGAGAAGGCGTGACGACCGTGCAGCCAGGCGCACTTAACTCAAAGGAAACAATACCGGCTCCATCCTCTGGACTGAAAAAAAAAGGAGGAGGATGAGAATAATCCTCTCTGCGTAAAGACCTCCTGATGGCACATTGTTCCACATGGATCTCTGTGGCCTCCACTCCTCTGTGTGCATGTTGTCCCCTCAGAGATGAAACACACACACATACATTTAATAACATGTAATAAAAGTGAGTCACATAAAGAAGAACACGACCTGCCGGCTCTTTGTGTGTCTGCCCCGGGTGCAAGGGTAGTCAGTGTAGTATTTATGACTTCTGCTGTTAATGGCTGACCTCTTGTGGACAATGAGGCGCACTGAGGTGAACGATAACGAGCACGGTAATGAGATGCTTGCAACCACTGGAGCAGGAGGTTGTTGACTCCTTGCTTGTATTTACCAGTGGTGTATAAAGTACTTGAAGGCCATACTTGAGTAAAAGTACAGATATCTTACCTGAAAGTGACTTCGGTAAAAGTAGAAGTCACCCGTCAGAAAATGACTTGGGTAAAAGTCTTAAAGTAGCTCATATTAAAAGTACTCAAGTATCAAAAGTATCTGGTGTTGAAATGTACTTAAGTATCAAAAGTAAAAGTACAAGTAGCAAAATTAAAAATGCAAAGTGCTTTTTATAGTGGTCCTATACAGACACAAAACAACCCAAAATGTTTCTCCTCAAGATTTATCTCAACTGACTGAAAAATTATAACAACAATATGAATATAATGTATGTAATGTACAATTTTAAACCCTAGATGAGAGAGAGAGAGAGAGAGAGAGAGAGAGAGAGAGAGAGAGAGAGAGAGAGAGAGCTGCGCCAACCTCCGCTGCTCAAATAACGAGCCAGTTTGAGAATGTAAGAAGTAGAAAGTACACATATTTTTGTTCAAATGTAACGAGTAAAAGTAAAAAGTCGTCAGGAAAATGAATACTCAAGTAAAGTACAGATATGTGGAAAATCTACTTAAGTACAGTAACAAAGTATTTCTACTTCGTTACTTTCCCCCGCTGGTATTTACAATATGAGGAGAATCAGGACAGAAGCTAGAATGTGCAAGGTTTTCATTTCGATGAATACGGAGAAACACAGTGTGAACTCTCTGTCCACTGCAGGCAGGCGGTAGGTGAATACATCCCTTTTGTGTGAAGGTATACCAAAGCACTGTATAACTCCATACTTGAATAAGTAAGAAACACAATGAATACAGGGGCTGCTGAGGAATATTCTGTATAGGTGTAGGGAGGCTTGACAACGCTGTAGAGCTGTAAAGGTTGCAGAGGATGTGGAAAAAGGTTTGAGATTTTAAATCCAACTGTATAACAAGGTCCTTACAATAAAAAAAACCATGTAAAAATCTAATTAGAAAGATGAGTGGGGTTACAGTGAACTAGTACAAAAGGTGGCAGAGAGCTGCAGATGGTGGGCAAGGTTGATGCCAGAGCTAATGTGCTGGAAGTGTCTTTAAACAGTGTATAACCTTCCTGCTGCAGTCTCAACCCAGATGGCAGCTGGAAAATGAATGCAAAAACAATATTTGTCAGACAACATGTCAAGTTGATGATGCATAATTCATTTTGGGGTAAAACAAATGAGCGGAAATATTTGAATTACACCAAAATACGCAGTTTTAGAATGAAATTTCCACAGTGGGATTGTTTAAGTGCCGAAATGGTGATGTAGGAACCACAGGCATGTGGATTCAATCCATGCATTCGCTTTAATTTAAAGACATTTAAAAATGTACAAGATTGCAAAAAGCCAGTGATTTTATTTTGATGATATTGCCAAGCTTGTGTAAATAGTTTTTTGTTGTTGTTTTATTCGTTGTTCTCATGCTGACTGGGAATGAGCAGCAACACCGACAACCAGGAGATTAATTGTTTTACAGGTTTGTGTTTGTTTTGAGTTTTTCTTTTTTTAGCCTGTTACAACTGGGAAAACATCAGCTTCTCCATCAACACATTACAACTGGCTCTGACTCACACTCTGCATTCTTGCTGTGTCTATTGTCTTTTTGTAGCCGATAGTGAGCAGAAAAAAAGAGTTTAACGCCTGCTTACACAAACTGCCTGTAATCCAGATATGCTGTGGGCGCATCGAATCTGTAAATGGCTTCTATCTTTTGTTTGGAAAGAGTTAGAATCCCAACGTTATTTACTTACAATCTGCTTTACAGTGGAGACTCGTGGCACAGACAGCAGGACTCAACGTACTTGCACAAACAGAATGACAAAACCATTCCTCAGTAATGCAAACCACTTGCCTTTGGGAAATCAAACAAATAAGAAAAATGTGATAAAATAGAAGTCCATCGGCAGGAAAGGCTCCATCGGCAGATAAAAGGGAAGATGAAAATATGTCAAATGCATTTTGCCCTGAGGAGGAGTTGTTTTATCTACATGGAGTACAGAGCGGTTTCCTTGCAAGCTAAACCATCTTGATACCACACTGGTACTGCTGTAATTATTTGGACGCTTTGATGCACCTCCACCTCGGCCACGAGTGCCTAGAGAGCTGTGCTCTGAGTCAGAATGCTCCGACTAGGTGACACTTGAAATGCAGCGTGTGAATATGAATCCTCGGCTGTGCTCTGCATTTGCAAACAGCTGTATTTTGTGCCGCGGAACGCTCTGGTGATTGGGATGCCAATCACTCACTGTTTGAACTGAGGGGCCGACGTGGGAGGATGAAAAAAGAAGGGACAGAAATGAATAAAAGCACCTCTGTCTGTGTCTCTCTAATTCGTTCGACACGCGGGAAGCCTCCCTGCCTGCCTGCTCATTTATTCTTGTCATCTTTCAGCAGACAAAACATGTCACATCCAACCCCGGTGCCAGTGTGAACCTAATTGTTCTCTGAGGATATGCAATATAAAAGTTAGGCCACAATGGGCCTTATTCATATTCTGAGCTAATTAAATGTCCGTGTGTCCAAAATGTTCTACCGACACTGCTGGGGTTTGGTTCCTGGCAGGATTCACCAATTTGAAACAGTGCTATAGTTTAAAAAAAAAAAGCTTACATTTCCCATACAACACACATACGCAGATGATGAAGCTGAACCATTAGGTGGCAGCCCAGCTCTTTGGTGTTGGGCCGAGAACCTCCTGCCTCCACACCGTCCACTGGTGTCCCCTGGTTGTGCGTTTTTGTGAAGAAGAAATCTCCTCCCATCCCCGTGGAGATCCCCTTTGTGCATAACACTGTCCATAAAGTGAGATCTAATCGTAACGAGGTGTGGCGTGCGGATCAGGCCCCTCTGCTCTCTGGGGCTGCTCATCAGAAGGAGTCTCTGGGGTCAGTCATTTGGGCGCTGATGATACAGGAAATACATATCAAAGAGGACTTTGAAGTCGAGCAACTCGGGACCGCAGAGGAACACCTGAAAGTAGACAGGAGGGAAGAAATGAAGTCATCCAGTGAGTGACAGGTCTCAAGGTCGCTGGTGTTCCGTGTGCCGTGTTGTTACAGCACATAGAAAAATTTGCTGAATTTCAAACCGCGGGCCTGGAGGACTCCTTCAGGAGCAGGTGATACTCCAACCTTGACGTCTGTGCTGCAAAACGTTTCACTCAGAGCTGACTGGCACTACCTTGAGAATTACACTGCAGCCCATTGCTTGAATTACTGTCTACTTGGACTTTCCTATAAAACCTGCTGTAAAAACCACCCGTGATTCCAAATGTGTAGAATAAGAAATTTATGAGACGCCTTGACACAACTGTGAGCGCTGTGCAGTGGTTTGAAGATGGGATTTTCAGGATGGGGGGGGGGGTGGGGGTGGGGGGGGATTGCAAACACACTCTTCACGGTCCTTGTAGATATACAGTTGTTGCTTTCCTCCTCATCATGTGCTCAAGGGTCCTCAACAAGCGTCGGGTCTGTCTCCTGATCGACTGTCTCCGTAGCAATCACAGAGATGATTGGTTCATTTAAAAAGTGTTCTGAAGAGCCCCCCCTCCCCCCAACCCCCCCACGTCCCGCCTCCCTCACAAGCGATCCGAGCCGAGCCGAGCCGTAACATGTTACTGCTCAGTCGAATGTGGAAATGTGTTGTAGTGGACTTTTCCCTCTTTCATGGTTATTGCTTTTTTTTGGGGGATTTGTGACTCAAAAATCCCCCTTGCTCTATTTTGAGTGATTTATACATATGAATGAAGATTTATGCCTGAGAGCTCAATGTGCCAGTATTATCCAATCACACCGGGCTGCTCAGTGGCTCCTGAGATTGCATTAAAGTGTAATATCAATGCAGCACTCCTTGGGATATTGCCACTTTGAAACACCCGGGGTCCCTCTGATGCTGCAGCCACATGTTATGATCCAGCAGATTTGTCTTTTGAGTTAACGCCTCATGTCGGAGATTGCAGCGGTAAGTTAATGAAAAGTCGCCTGCCGCGGTTAATTTATCTTATCAACGATTGAACGGAGACATTATATAAAAAAAATAAAAAAAAAAGCCAAAGCACTGCAGGTGACCTAAAAGTGAGTAAATAAATAAAAGCAGGAGGGGAGGGAGAGAAGCAGACCAACAATCTGTCTCTGTCTGTGCCTGTAAATTAAATAGAACAGTCACTGGAACTTATTTTCTTAAGATTGTCCTACATTGATTTATTTTAATGTCTCACCTTCAGGTTCTTAAGACGTCATAAATAAATTCTGCAGTGTTATTTGAGGCTGGAATCCAACTCGGAAACAATCAACCCAAAGCTAACCCTGTGCTTCAGGTGGAGGTGCTGTACTGAGGCTGAATGTTAACGCTGCTGCAACCTGAGACCTTTAGAGAACAGTGGGGGGGGGGGGGGGGGGTCAGGAGGTAAATTCGTCAGTGGTATTACAGCTCTGCAAAGTGCTCCATCAGGTTCTTTAACAAGAGGAGGTCATGTTCTCATGCTCCGGTGGTCAAGACACGGACGCCTTTTCCCTTTTTTTTTCCTCAGGACTCTCGGATCACAAACTGTACAGTAAACAAAGGTTTTTCAATTTCTCGCTGACAAGTAAACTACCTGGAACTTCAGCCATTTTATTTATTTAT